>NC_069505.1:7237417-7287417 GCF_027579735.1 Bombina bombina
AATGAATGACTAATTAGTACTAATAAGGCATCGTCTGCTGAATAAAGAGGTATAATGCGTGTGAATAACACTGAATGACTAATTAGTACTAATAAGGCATTGTCTGCTGAATAAAGAGGTATAATGCGTGTGAATAACACTGAATGACTAATTAGTACTAATAAGGCATCTTCTGCTGAATAAAGAGGTATAATGCGTGTGAATAACACTGAATGACTAATTAGTACTAATAAGGCATCGTCTGCTGAATAAAGAGGTATAATGCGTGTGAATAACACTGAATGACTAATTAGTACTAATAAGGCATTGTCTGCTGAATAAAGAGGTATAATGCGTGTGAATAACACTGAATGACTAATTAGTACTAATAAGGCATCATCTGCTGAATAAAGAGGTATAATGCGTGTGAATAACACTGAATGACTAATTAGTACTAATAAGGCATTGTCTGCTGAATAAAGAGGTATAATGCGTGTGAATAACACTGAATGACTAATTAGTACTAATAAGGCATTGTCTGCTGAATAAAGAGGTATAATGCGTGTGAATAACACTGAATGACTAATTAGTACTAATAAGGCATCGTCTGCTGAATAAAGAGGTATAATGCGTGTGAATAACACTGAATGACTAATTAGTACTAATAAGGCATTGTCTGCTGAATAAAGAGGTATAATGCGTGTGAATAACACTGAATGACTAATTAGTACTAATAAGGCATCGTCTGCTGAATAAAGAGGTATAATGCGTGTGAATAACACTGAATGACTAATTAGTACTAAATAACTTAAAGCAGGTCTAGCACAGGGTGTGAAATAGCTCAGCAACAACGGGGTTAAGCATGCTGGAGGCACTTAAAGGGACAGTGAACACTGTGTAAATACATTCTTCTGCAGTCTTCCCTCAGGTGGAACAAGTAAAAACTGACATAATGATTGCTTGCAATCCTGTTGTGTTTTACTTACAGGGACAGTCGTAATAAAATTACTTTGCAATATATTTTCATTATTTATTTATTTTCATGATATTTAGCTCTGAAAACTGAGCAATTTCTTAATCTCATAACTTGAAACTCACCGGTTGCCTTCTTAAGGCTAACTCTGCTACATATATGTCCCTCATTGGTTTTATCAGATAACAACTGCAAAACAATGCACTTTATACTAACATTATGACAGTGGCTAACCTTGTTTTAAGTAGACTAATACCCTGATTGTTTCTAAGTGCAGATGGACACTGGCAGAGAAAGAGGATATAATGTAGCTTTATCTCCTGATCCTGAAATAATCATTTAATCTGTTGTTTACCTGTCAGTTTGCAGGGCAGGTTCAGAGCAGACTGCTTAAGGAGACATTTTGCTCTAACACATACCGTAATGCATGTATGTATATTTATTTATATATGTTGCCTGCAAAATGTTTAGAAAATAGATTTTTTTTTTAATTTCAAATTGAAGCAACAACCACATTATCAGTTGAAAGTGTCTATATAATGCTGATTGGTAGGTTAGGACGACGCCCACAGCTGAGTTAGTGGCCTCACTAGTGGAACACTGTCCTGTTAACCCTTGCACTGCCAGTGTATATAGGTTGACATACTGTACTCATTTGTACCTGTTCTCTAACCTTGTAGCTACTTATTAAATACACTTTTATACATAATGTGCCTGCCCTAAATCTGAGCTGAATATGACATTGTGTGATTTTATTGCGCGCAGGAGACTAAACACTTTTGTATTACTGTACTTGTTATTTTTCACCAGAATTTTAAAACCTATTAGTGTCTATTCTGGTACCTATCACCGAGATTACGAGTTTTGCGGTAACAGGGGTGCGTTGCTAACTAGCATTTTTTTTTCAACGCTCCCTTAAGACAACGCTGGTATTACAGGTTATTACAAACCCGGCGTTAGCCGCAAAAAGGTGAGCGTAGAGCAAAATTTAGCTCCACATCTCACCTCAATACCAGCGCTGCTTACGGTAGCGGTAAGCTGGCTAAACGTGCTCATGCACGATTTCCCCATAGGAAAAAAACAACCTAACACCTGCAAAAAAGTAGCGTTCAGCTTCTAACGCAGCCCCATTGATTCCTATGGGGGAAACAAAAGTTATGTCTACACCTAACACCCTAACATGAACCCTGAGTCGGAACACCCTTAATCTTACACTTATTAACCCCTAATCTGCCGCCCCCAACATCAGCGCCACCTACATTATATTATTAACCCCTAATCTGCCGCTCCGGACACTACCGCCACCTACATTATACTTATGAACCCCTAATCTGCTGCCTCCAACATCGCCGAACCCTACATTATATTTATTAACCCCTAATCTGCCCCCCCAACATCGCCGCAACCTACCTACAATTATTAACCTCTAATCTGCCGGCCCCATCGTCGCCGCAACTATATTAAATTTATTAACCCCTAAACCTAAGTCTAACCCTAACACCCCCTAACTTAAATATAATTTAAATAAATCTAAAGAAAATAACTACAATTAAATACATTATTTCTATTTAAAACTAAATACTTACCTGTAAAATAAACCATAAGATAGCTACAATATAACTAATAATTACATTTGTATCTATCTTAGGGTTTATATTTATTTTACAGGCAACTTTGTATTTATTTTAACTAGGTACAATAGTTATTAAATAGTTATTAACTATTTAATAACTTCCTAGTTAAAATAAATACAAATATACCTGAAAAATAAATTCTAACCTAAATTACAATTACACCTAGCACTACACTATCATTAAATTAATTACCTAAACTAACTACAATTAAATACAATTAAATTAAATAAACTAAAGTAAAAAAACAAACAAACACTAAATTGCAGAAAATAAAAAAATAATTACAAGAATTTTAAACTAATTACACCTAATCTAATCCCCCTAATAAAATAAATAAGACCCCCAAAATAATAAAATTCCCTACCCTATACTAAATTACAAATAGCCCTTAAAAGGGCTTTTTGCTGGGCATTGCCCCAAAGTAATCAGCTTTTTTACCTGTAAAAAAAAATACAATACCCCCCCAAAATTAAAACCCACCACCCACACACCCAACCCTACTCTAAAACCCACCCAATCCCCCCTTAATAAAACTTAACACTACCCCCTTGAAGATCACCCTACCTTTAGCCATCTTCACCCAGCCGGGCACAAGTGGTCCTCCAAAGGAGCAGAAGTCTTCATCCGATCCGGGCAGAAGAGGACCTCCAGACGAGCAGTTGGAACATTGGAACAGCCAATAGAATGTGAGCTCAATCCTATTGGCTGATTGAATCAGCCAATAGAATTTGTTCTACCTTAATTCTGATTGGCTGATATAATCCTATCAGCCAATCAGAATTCAAGGGACGCTATCTTGGATGACGTCATTTAAAGGAACCTTCATTCGTCGGGAGTCATCGGAAGAAGAGGATGCTCCGCGTCGGCTGGCTTCAAGATGGACCCGCTCCGCTCCGGATGGATAAAGATAGAAGATGCCACCTGGATGAAGATTTCTGCTCGTCTGGAGGTCCTCTTCTGCCCGGATCGAATGAAGACTTCTGCCCCTCTGGAGGACCACTTGTGCCCGGCTGGGTGAAGACGTCTCAAGGTAGGGTGATCTTTAAGGGGGAAGTGTTAGGTTTTATTAAGGGGGGATTGGGTGGGTTTTAGAATAGGGTTGGGTGTGTGGGTGGTGGGTTTTAATGTTGGGGGGTATTGTATTTTTTTTTACAGGTAAAAGAGCTGATTACTTTGGGGCAATGTCCCGCAAAAAGCCCTTTTAAGGGCTATTTGCAATTTAGTATAGGGTAGGGAATTTTATTATTTTGGTTTTTTTTTTATTTTATTAGGGGGATTAGATTAGGTGTAATTAGTTTAAAATTCTTGTAATTATTTTTTTATTTTCTGTAATTTAGTGTTTGTTTTTTTGTACTTTAGTTTATTTAATTTAATTGTATTTAATTGTAGTTAGTTTAGGTAATTAATTTAATGATAGTGTATTGTTAGGTGTAATTGTAATTTAGGTTAGGATTTATTTTACAGGTATATTTGTATTTATTTTAACTAGGTAGTTATTAAATAGTTAATAACTATTTAATAACTATTGTACCTAGTTAAAATAAATACAAATTTGCCTGTAAAATAAATATAAACCCTAAGATAGATACAATGTAACTATTAGTTATATTGTAGCTATCTTATGGTTTATTTTACAGGTAAATATTTAGTTTTAAATAGGAATAATTTATTTAATTGTAGTCATTTAATTTTGTTTCATTTAAATTATATTTAAGTTAGGGGGTGTTAGACTTAGGGTTATACTTAGGTTTAGGGGTTAATAAATTTAATATAGTAGCGGTGACATTGGGGTCGGCAGATTAGGGGTTAATAAATGTAGGTAGGTGTCGGCGATGTTAAGGACGGCAGATTAGGGGTTAATAAAATGTAACTAGTGTTTGCGAGGCGGGAGTGCGGCGGTTTTGGGGTTAATATATTTATTAAAGTGGCGGTGATGTCCGGTCGGCAGATTAGGGGTTAAAAACTTTAAGTGTTTCTGATGTGTGGGGTGGGCTCGGTTTAGGGGTTAATAGGTAGTTTATGGGTGTTAGTGTACTTTGTAGCACTTTAGTTAAGAGTTTTATGTTACGGCGTTAGCCCATAAAACTCTTAACTACTGACTTTTAAATGCGGTATCAGTGTTGACAGGAGAGGCTGTACCGCTCACTTCTTCCAAGACTCGTAATACCGGCATTAGGCAAATCCCATTAAAAAGATAGGATACGCAATTTACGTAAGGGGATTTGCGGTAAGCTCGAGTCGCGGAAGAAAAGTGAGCGGTACACCTGTACCTGCCAGACTCGTAATACCAGCGGGCGTTAAAAAGCAGCGTTGGGTCCTCTCAACGCTGCTTTTTGAGGCTAACGCAATACTCGTAATCTAGCCGTATGTGTTTAATATTATTGTACATTAAACCTGTGCGTTTGTACAAATATAGAAAAACATCTCTCTTTTTATTGCATTTGTCTTGCAATGATACATGAGCCGTCCCTTTCATAAAAATAGATAAATACTGAATTAATTAAAGGGGCTTAAAAACCAAAATGTTTCTTTCATGATTCAGAAAAAAACACAATTTTAAACAACTTTCCAATTTAATTCTATTTATTAAATGGAAATGAAAGCCAATTTTTTTCTTTAATGATTCAAAAAGAGCAGCAATTTTAAGCAACTTTCTAATTTACTCCTATTATACATTTTTTCTTTGTTCTCTTAGTATCTTTATTTGAAAAAGCAGGAATGTAAGCTGAGGAGTAAATGAGAAAGTTGCTTAAAGGGACACTGAACCCAAAGTTTTTCTTTCGTGATTCAGATAGAGCATGACATTTTAAGCAACTTTCTACTTTACTCCTATTATCACATTTTCTTCATTCTCTTGGTATCTTTATTTGAAATGCAAGAATGTAAGTTTAGATGCCGGCCCATTTTTGGTGAACAACCTGGGTTGTCCTTGCTGATTGGTGGATAAATTCATCCACCAATAAAAAAGTGCTGTCCAGAGTACTGAACCAAAAAAAGGCTTAGATGCCTTCTTTTTCAAATACAGATAGCAAGAGAACAAAGACAAATTGATAATAGGAGTAAATTAGAAAATTGCTTTAAATTGCGGCTCTATCTGAATCATGAAAGAAAGAAATGGGTTTTATATCCCTTTAATGCATGTGACAACAATAAACGTTGACTAGTAGAATAGAAATATTTTAAAGAATTTTTATTTTGCTATTACTTCTGTGCAGCCTGAAGACTTCTCTTATAGCAAATGAACGGATTCTTTATAACAAACTAATTCCGCCCCATGAGAGATATCAGATGACACAAAAACAATGTCGTTTTCTTCTGATGAGATTATTATTTATTGTTACTAATGAGTATATCTTTACTTACCTTTCCTTGTCATATACATTTCTAGCTGCTTCTAGGACATTAAGAGGTTAAACAAACAGTTAGATTTGAGCAACAATCTGTTCTAATCACCGGATCTGTCTTAGAGGTTTCAGTCCTAGAGTGGTGATTCTGATGTTTTTTATGCTTTGTTGTATCACAAGGAGTCTGTTGTACTGCTGTAGGATATAGAGTTTTTACACTGTGTTTTAAATACGTTAATAATAATGTTTCTTATCTTAGGCTACCTTTAAACAAATAGCTAAACAGCTTTTCAGATGATGTCTCTCATATTATGACCCTGTAAATTGCAAGGTGTCTCTTATACAAAGTAATGGAGCTCGCTGGAAACTTCAATAGGGAGAGTAAAGTGAGCAGGGGGCGCACTTTATAAACTAAATCCTGCAGCCAATTCAAATCACATTACTCTGTTTTCAGTGTAAAGTAGAGATGTGCGTTTGTGACATTCGGGCAAAAACAAATGCGGGAGATGGGGGCCGCAAGAAACATTTGGCAGTTTTCGGAGCACGATTTATTCTTATAAAAGTGCAACACCCTTAGATCTGAGCAAATCCAGACCTTAGTGTACTGCACTTTAACAAGTATAAATCCAGCTCGGAAAATTGGTGAATGTGCCTTGCGGCCGCCATCTACAACATTATTTTTCACCCGAATGTCACAAATGCACATCCGTAGTGTATAGTATCCTACAATAATCTCTATTTTCTATACAGGTGTTTTTCTATTAAGATAAGACGTGCGTTGCTTATTCTAACACAATTCTGTTCAGTTAACAAGATAAAACAGTGAGATCTGTAGGAGAAATTGTTAGAGAATATCATGTGAGACCTATGCCCATTGAACACCCTTGTTCAGTGCACTAGCAGAGGCGGGGAAACTGATTTTTTAATACGCTATGAATTTCTAACATGTGCCATAAATAGTTTTTATCTGCGTAATTTCAATACAAATTTTAATTTTTCCATTAAATAGGTTTTTTTGCACAACAAAATTTGTTTTGATTTGTTATGTGATTTAACAATACCATTTTTTACTGCATCTTTCTATTGATTTTAGAGAATTCCAACTGGCGAGATTTGTCGCAAGCTCAGAGACTTTTAAATAACTAGTCCCTTAAAGGGATAGTCTAGTCAAAATTAAACTTTCATGATTCAGCATGCAATTTTAACCCCTTAACGATCAAGGATGTGCCAGGCACGTCCTACAAAAACCAGTCGTTAACGACCAAGGACATGCCTGTCACATCCTCTGGGGTTTGAAGCGCTGGAAGCGATCATGATCACTTCCAGCCGCTTTCAGGGTATTGCAGCGATGCCTCAATATTGAGGAATTGTTCAATACCCTTTTTTAAGCAAACCGATGCAGAGAGGGCCACTCTGTAGCCCTCTCTGCATTGGGCAGCAATGGTGCCGATCGTTGGTGGTGTGGGAGGGATATGAGGGAGGCGGGTGGGTGGTCCATCGCTGGAGCAGTTCCGGCCAGCAGTGATCAAGTTCCGGCAGGAGTGAGAGATGGGGTGGGAACGAGTGCGTGCATGCTTGATACACATATTAAAGTCTAAGTGAAGGAGCCGGAGGGAGAGGGAGGGGGGAATAAGTGTTGGGAAAGGGATCTGGAGGAGGAGGGGGTAGGGTATTGAGGGGGCAGCTACACTACAGAAAAATTGGGTATTTATTAAAAAAAAACTTGACCAAACTGGGTACTGGTAGACAGCTGCCAGTACCCAAGATGGCGGCCAATAGGTAGAAGGGGGAGGGTTAGAGAGCTGTTTGGGGGCTAAGGGGGGATCCAACACTCTATTATATATATGAAAAAATTAAAAAAATATATATAAAAAATAAACTTTTTAGTACTGGCAGACTTTCTACCAGTACTTAAGGTGGGGGAGGGAAGAGAGCTGTTTTGGAGGGGTCAGGGAAGGATCAGGGGGTGGGATGTGTCAGGTGGGAGGCTGATCTCTACACTAAAGCTAAAATAAACCCTACAAGCTACCTAGATAACCCCATTCACTGTTGGGCATAATACAAATGTGTGCAGCGGCATTTAGTGTCCATCTAATTACCAAAAAGCAATGCCAAAGCCATATAAGTCTGCTATTTCTGAACAAAGGGGATCCCAGAGAAGCATTTGCAACCATTTGTGCCATAATTGCACTAGCTGTTTGTAAATAATTTCAGTGAGAAACCTAAAGTTTGTGAAAAAGTTAACAATTTTTTTTATTTGATTGCATTTGGCGGTGAAATGGTGGCATGAAATATACCAAAATGGGCCTAGATCAATACTTTGGGTTGTCTACTAAAAGAAATATATATACATGTCAAGGGATATTGAGGGACTCATCAGTGTTACAATGTAACTAGCGCTAATTTTGAAAAGAAATGGTTTGGAAATAGCAAAGTGCTACTTGTATTTATGGCCCTATAACTTGCAAAAAAAGCAAAGAACATGTAAACATTGGGTATTTCTAAACTCAGGACAAAATTTAGAAACTATTTAGCATGGGTGTTTTTTAGTGGTTGTAGATATGTAACAGATTTTGGGGGTCAAAGTTAGAAAAAGTGTTTTTTTCCATTTTTTCATCATATTTTATCATTTTTTTATAGTAAATTATAAGTTATCATGAAAATTATGGTATCTTTAGAAATGTAATTTAATGGCGAGAAAAACGGTATATAATATGTGTGGGTACAGTAAATGAGTAAGAGGAAAATTACAGCTAAACACAAACACCACAGAAATGTAAAAATAGCCCTGGTCCCTAACGGTAAGAAAATTGAAAAATGCTGTGGTCACTAAGGGGTTAAACAACTTTCCAAATTTATTTTATCATCACATTTGTTCTCTTGGTATTTTTTGTTGAAAGTTAAACCTAGGTAGCTCATATGCTAATTTCTAAGCCCTTGAAGGCCGCCTCTTATCTCAGTGCATTTTGAAATTTTTTACAGTTAGACAGTGCTAGTTCACGTGTGCCATATAGATAATATTGTGCTCACTCCCATGGACTTATTTATGAGTCAGCACTGACTGACTAAAATGAAAGTCTGGCAATATAACTGAGATAAGGGGGCAGTCTGCAGAGGCTTAGATACAAGTTAATCACAGAGGTAAAAAGTGTATTAATATAACAGTGTTTGTTGTGCAAAACTGGGGAATTGGTAATAAAGGGACTATCTATCTTTTTAAGCAATAACAATTCTGGAGTAAACTGTCCCTTTAAATGCCTCTTGCTTTGGTGTTAAATGTTTCTTGCCCCAAACTCACTAATTCTATAGGTTTTAAAAATGCTACAAATGACCTAAACACAATTTGCAACATATTTAGCTTACAGAATTTATATTACAGCTTCTCTAGACTAATAAAGAACATTAAAAAATGGATATTCCTTTGCTTAAAACATAAACATATCTTGTTTTTATGCCTGTGATGGCTGCCACTTCTTTCTCTATCAACCAGTGAGCTTATATCAAATGGACCAGTTGTGCACAAACCTCTACTTTCTGTTAGCTTTAAAGTCAAAATAATCAGCGTTAATATTTTCTGTTCAAAAATATATTTTTAACATAAATAATGCACAATAGATTTTTTGTTTTGTTTAATATCCTTTTAATACAAATCCCTTAACAGTCTAGCAGTATCTGCCCCAGAATTCTCCCTGTTGGTTTTTAAGGCAGTGATGGGAACCAGTATGATTAAGAAGATCACACGGTTAGGGATTCGCATGATGAGTGTTTTGTGCGGGAGAGAACTTATTGGGGTGAAACTTCTGTTGTCCTATTAACTTGTGTAAACCTGATACTACAGAGCCCTTTGGCCAGAGCAATCTATCTGATTCTATATAGTATAAACACTGGTATTGGATAACCCAGTCTCTACTGCTGGACTAACTCTAGACCACAGGTAGAGTGGATTACGGAAGAAGGAAAGTAAGGGGGCTGTGCACGTATTTCATGCAGGAAAGGTAGAAGTTGTATGTTCCTCTGGATGTATTAATGGGAGATAAACCAGAACCGGTGTTTAGTATATTTTATCTACAATTTTTAGCCTTATCCAGTGAAAACTCTCTCTTACTGACTAAGGCTATGTTATAATCAACCAATAAAATAATGCCATAGGTTTCTGATGAAGAATGTTTTCCTTGTGTGAAACGCGTAATGGCACCTTGTTTTTATTTATATTTAATAATAAAGCAATTCATATATTTGTTTACTAGTTGTGAGAAACAGAGGGCTGGTGATACCATATCCAGGTGCTAGTTGCCCAATAAACGCTATAGTTTGTAGACAGTTGCAGTAGTGACCCAGTGAATCAAACAACACATTATGCAAAGATAATTTTATCAAGTAATAACAGCTGATATAAAAGCGCCCCAATTCATTTTAATATGATGTCTTCTAGAGGGGGGTGTACAAGTGTAAATTACTCAACTCAAGCACAGAGGAGGAGAGACAGGTTATTATATAGAAATGTAAAACTGAAAAACAAATGAAAATAAGAACTTAGGAGAAAGAGATACAATTAGTGGAAGAGAGAACAAGAGTTTTTAAAGGGACATGGAAGTGAAAAATTAAGTTTAGTGCAATACTTCCTCTCCAGTATGAGAATGTTTTCTGCATTTTATTTTTTGCATATTAAAAGGACTGTGTAAAAAAATAATAATCATACAGCTGAAATAACAATATTTAAACACGGTGATGTTTTTTGTAAAAACTTTTGTTAACATGAAATGACTACGTCAGTATTAGTCGTGGACTTCCTGGTAATGCTGATCTTAAGAATTGTATCAAATAGCCAACATGCATCAGCAAATGGCCTTGATACAATAAAATCTGATCACGAAAAATTTCAGCAAAACGTTGTAAATGAAAAATTGCAGAATTCACCCAGCCCCTTGTCATAGCTGAAAGTTGTGCATTCAGACCATTATAATCAATAGAGTTGCATCTACCTTTTTAATAGTTACCTCTCAGCACATAGAAAAACTTCCACTGTGAAGGATACGGCATCACAAAAACGTATCCAAAACATTACAGAAAAAAAATAAATAAAGCAAAAAAATGAAATAAAAATAACTTAAAGCAAAAATAAAAAAAGTGTAACCTAGACAACTTCATCAGGTTTGAAAGTGTAGGTGAAAAACCCAGACAACGACCCCACAACAAGGCCCTGAAGACACCATTCGTTCTATAGAATGAGACGCCTTTACCATAACGAAACAGAGGGGAATATTCTACTTACAAACACAGTTTTTGTAAGCGTGTCTCTGAAATGTTGTAATTATTGTTTTTCCGTATTGCTAGCAGTTCTCATTTGATGTGCAAGATATCATGTATTGGGCACCCATGAATGTTGCACATGATTTCACCTCATGGACGTGTCTGTGAATCTAGGCCTAGTAGCATTATCAGGACGTGCAAAATATATATAGTTTTAATTTAAAATATGCTAAATAAAACCATGTAATCATTTTTAGGAAGGCATCTCTGGAGTACTCTAAAGTAAAAGTGATGCAATAAAATTAATATATTACTTCCACATTCCTTTTACAAGAGAAACAAATAAAAAAAGAAACAATCCTAAACAAGGTGTTAAATGGCTATTCACTTATTTATGGAACCAGTAATATTGGTCCAGTCTTCAGAACATGTTGACTGCTGATCACGCGTTTCACTTTAACGAGTTCCACTTACAGCTGCTTGCTGAGTTTTCGCACTTGCCTTTCTCTGGCTTCAAATGCCACTTTGGTGTCCATTAACTCGCCAACCGATCGCTTGACTTCGACCAGATCTCTCTCAGCTTGAGCAAAACGATCCGTCAGCTCCCGGTTTTCAGTCCTCAGTTCCTCACAGAGCTGACGGACCTCGTCACTCTGCTGCTGACATTTCGCACGGAGTGCCTCTGCTTCTGCTAAGAGAGTTTCCACTGTGCGGACAACCCCTTCCAACTGCTCCTTGGACATCTCTGAAAATAGAGGTGCAGAAGGTTGAGAAGCTTTACCTTATTATAGGGTAGGTTAGTGTAATGTGGCATTTTTATTGGGGGTTACATCAGTTGAGAAAGATATTATTTTATGCCAAAGAAGGAACAACAATACCAAAGAGTAGGGGTCAGTAATCTATTTTGATACTATGATTGTTACATTACTGCCTGGCTGTTAGACAATGTGACAGCCAGGCCCATCAGTATCCTCCTCTGTACTCTCCCTGAGGTGCCTGAGAGACAACAATTCTTACATGTGGTAGATGAAAGCAGCAGGCAACAGACAGGCATCCTGAGTGAATATAAGAGCTTACTGCAGATCTCCCAACCAAACCTCCCTGGTGCCCTTCATTATATACCAGAGACTGCACAGACCCACCCAGGGCACACATGTGACTCTTCATCTCCCATCAAGGTCCCACCACTGTATATATTATACATAAAGGCTGCAAGGGCAGGGGTCTAATCTGATGTGGGTATATGGCAGGAGGAGGGGCTGCAGGGACAGGCTCTGACCTGAGGGGGGGAAATGGCAAGAAGTCTGATCTGAGGTCTAATGTCCATATGTGACTGACAGAGGGGATGTAGGGCCAGGGGTCTGATCTGAGGTCTGATGTGGGTATGTGACTGACAGAGGCTGCAGGGCCAGGAGTCTGATCTGAGGTCTGTTGTGAGTATGTGTTTGACAGAGTGGTTTCAGGGCCAGGGGTGTGATCTAAGGTCTCATGTTGGTTTGTGAATGACAGAGGCTGCATGGCGAGAAGTCTGATCTGATGTCTAATGTCTGTATGTGACTGACAGAGGGGCTGTAGGGCCAGGGGTCTGATCTGATGTCTAATGTCTGTATGTGACTGACAGAGGGGCTGTAGGGCCAGGGGTCTGATCTGATGTCTAATGTCTGTATGTGACTGACAGAGGCTACAGGGCCAGGAGTCTGATCTGAGGTCTAATGTCTGTATGTGACTGACAGAGGCTACAGGGCCAGGAGTCTGATCTGAGGTCTGATGTGGGTATGTGATGACATGTAGGCTGCAGGGCCAGGAGTCTGATCTGAGGTCTGATGTGAGTATGTGACTGACCGAGGCTGCAGGGCCAGGAGTCTGATCTGAGGTCTGATGTGAGTATGTGATGACATGAAGGCTGCAGGGCCAGGAGTCTGATCTGAGGTCTGATGTGAGTATGTGACTGACAGAGGCTGCAGGGCCAGGAGTCTGATCTGAGGTCTGATGTGAGTATGTGACTGACAGAGGCTGCAGGGCCAGGAGTCTGATCTGAGGTCGGATGTGGGTATGTGACTGACAGAGGGGCTGCAGGGCCAGGGGTGTGATCTGAGGTCTGATGTGAGTATGTGATTGACAGAGGGGCTCCAGGGCCAGGAGTCTGATCTGAGGTCTGATGTGAGTATGTGACTGACAGAGGCTGTAGGGCCAGGAGTCTGATCTGAGGTCTGATGTGAGTATGTGACTGACAGAGGCTGCAGGGCCAGGAGTCTGATCTGAGGTCTGATGTGAGTATGTGATGACATGAAGGCTGCAGGGCCAGGAGTCTGATCTGAGGTCTGATGTGAGTATGTGACTGACAGAGGCTGCAGGGCCAGGAGTCTGATCTGAGGTCTGATGTGGGTATGTGACTGACAGAGGCTGCAGGGCCAGGAGTCTGATCTGAGGTCTGATGTGAGTATGTGATGACATGTAGGCTGTAGGGCCAGGAGTCTGATCTGAGGTCTGATGTGAGTATGTGACTGACAGAGGCTTCAGGGCCAGGAGTCTGATCTGAGGTCTGATGTGAGTATGTGACTGACAGAGGCTACAGGGCCAGGAGTCTGATCTGAGGTCTGATGTGGGTATGTGACTGACAGAGGCTGCAGGGCCAGGGGTCTGATCTGAGGTCTGATGTGAGTATGTGACTGACAGAGGCTACAGGGCCAGGAGTCTGATCTGAGGTCTGATGTGGGTATGTGACTGACAGAGGCTACAGGGCCAGGAGTCTGATCTGAGGTCTGATGTGGGTATGTGACTGACAGAGGCTGCAGGGCCAGGGGTCTGATCTGAGGTCTGATGTGAGTATGTGATTGACAGAGGGGCTCCAGGGCCAGGAGTCTGATCTGAGGTCTGATGTGAGTATGTGACTGACAGAGGCTGCAGGGCCAGGAGTCTGACCTGAGGTCTGATGTGAGTATGTGACTGACAGAGGCTGCAGGGCCAGGAGTCTGATCTGAGGTCTGATGTGAGTATGTGACTGACAGAGGCTGCAGGGCCAGGAGTCTGATCTGAGGTCTGATGTGAGTATGTGACTGACAGAGGCTGCAGGGCTGGGGTCTGATCTGAGGTCTGATGTGAGTATGTGACTGACAGAGGCTGCAGGGCCAGGAGTCTGATCTGAGGTCTGATGTGAGTATGTGATGACATGTAGGCTGCAGGGCCAGGGGTCTGATCTGAGGTCTGATGTGAGTATGTGATGACATGTAGGCTGCAGGGCTGGGGTCTGATCTGAGGTCTGATGTGAGTATGTGACTGACAGAGGCTGCAGGGCCAGGAGTCTGATCTGAGGTCTGATGTGAGTATGTGACTGACAGAGGCTGCAGGGCCAGGAGTCTGATCTGAGGTCTGATGTGAGTATGTGACTGACAGAGGCTGCAGGGCTGGGGTCTGATCTGAGGTCTGATGTGAGTATGTGACTGACAGAGGCTGCAGGGCCAGGAGTCTGATCTGAGGTCTGATGTGAGTATGTGATGACATGTAGGCTGCAGGGCCAGGGGTCTGATCTGAGGTCTGATGTGAGTATGTGATGACATGTAGGCTGCAGGGCTGGGGTCTGATCTGAGGTCTGATGTGAGTATGTGACTGACAGAGGCTGCAGTGCCAGGAATCTGAGGTCAGATCGGCATTTTGCTGACAGAGTGCCTGCTGATGTGGATATATGCATAGATGATAGAGATAAATAAATCAGATGTTCATACTAGCTGTACACAGATCTACACAAAGAAGATAGACAGACAGATGTACACACACAATCTATAACTCATACTGTATAAATATCAGTGTGGAACATGTTGCCACTTTATAAATAAATGAATGTTACTAATAATAATAATTTAACCCTCTCTGTCTCCCAGCAGCTTAAATGAAAACCATCTATCCACCGGAATCCCTGGGAGATCACACATAAGCCTGTTCTTCATTTCTCACATTCTGTACAGCACATAGTAAATCCTCTCGTCCCATCCCCCAGTGCCTCCTCCTGGGTACTGTAAGCCTCACACTGCCATGTGCTGATAACTGTCTGTATATAAGCTGTCTGTATTCACGGAGCTGGTTGTTATATACAGTGTCTGCTCCTCTGGGTACTGTAAGCCGGGCACTACCATGTGCTGATAACAGTCTGTATATAAGCTGCCCTGTACTCACGGAGCTGGTTGTTATATACAGTGTCTACTCCTCTGGGTACTGTAAGCCGGGCACTACCATGTGCTGATAACTGTCTGTATATAAGCTGCCCTGTACTAACTGAGCTGGTTGTTATATACAGTGTCTACTCCTCTGGGTACTGTAAGCCGGGCACTACCATGTGCTGATAACAGTCTGTATATAAGCTGCCCTGTACTCACGGAGCTGGTTGTTATATACAGTGTCTACTCCTCTGGGTACTGTAAGCCGGGCACTACCATGTGCTGATAACTGTCTGTATATAAGCTGCCCTGTACTAACTGAGCTGGTTGTTATATACAGTGTCTGCTCCTCTGGGTACTGTAAGCCGGGCACTACCATGTGCTGATAACTGTCTGTATATAAGCTGCCCTGTACTCACGGAGCTGGTTGTTATATACAGTGTCTACTCCTCTGGGTACTGTAAGCCGGGCACTACCATGTGCTGATAACTGTCTGTATATAAGCTGTCTGTACTCACTGAGCTGGTTGTTATATACAGTGTCTGCTACTCTGGGTACTGAAAGCCGGACACTGCCATGTGCTGATAACTGTCTGTATATAAGCTGCCCTGTACTAACTGAGCTGGTTGTTATACACAGTGTCTGCTCCTCTGGGTACTGTAAGCCGGGCACTACCATGTGCTGATAACTGTCTGTATATAAGCTGCCTGTACTAACTGAGCTGGTTGTTATGCACAGTGTCTGCTCCTCTGGGTACTGTAAGCCGGGCACTGCCATGTGCTCATAACTGTCTGTATATAAGCTGTCTGTACTCACGGAGCTGGTTGTTATATACAGTGTCTGCTCTTCTGGGTACTGTAAGCCGGACACTACTATGTGCTGATAACTGTCTGTATATAAGCTGTCTGTACTCACGGAGCTGGTTGTTATATACAGTGTCAGTAGGGGTGGATCATTATCCGAGGGACCCCCCAGTTTGGCAAGGGCCTTTGGGACCACCCCCTTCACAAAGGCTAAAAAGACCATTCGGAAACGAGGAACAAGAGGCAAATCCATCGCCCGCAAAAAGGAGAAATTAGAAAGACTCAATAAAGGTATTTTTAACTTATCATCACATGTCCTCACAGAAGACGAAATCAGAGTATTAGGCAGAGGTCTGTCTTTCAGCCCTTCTAATCAATTTAAGGTCTATGAAGTCTTTGTTGATGTCAATAGTTATATCAGGAAATTAGCTTTGCAGAAATATTTTGCAGACAAAAAAATCAAGAATGATAATCTCAGACCCATTACAACAGACCTAATGGACTCCCACCTGAATGAAGGTTTGATTACCTATGAACCCCATACACTTATGGAGGATCTATTTGATGAGTATATTCATACTAACCTTAGGCCCAAATCCACCTTCATTCCACCTAGGAATAATGGTAATCATATTGAAATATTTGCTAACCTGGTATTGGAAGACTTAGACAAATTGGCCAAAAAACAAAAAAAGTTAAGGTACAAAAACAACCTTAATCCAAATGAAAGAAAAGCTCTCGCCAGGCTTATGAACAGATCCGACTTGGTGATCAGACAGGCGGACAAGGGGGGGGGCATAGTCTTACAAGATATGCAGGACTACCTACTAGAGGCGAATAGAATATTAAATAACAAAGAATATTATAATATCCTCTGTGGGGACCCCACCCCCATGTTCTTTGAACAATTAAACAACATTCTACAGAAGGGTGTCAATATGGGTATTATGTCCAAAAATGAAAGAGACTATTGTCTCCCCAAATATCCCTGCACTGCTTTTTACTATCACCTGCCCAAAGTCCACAAGGACCCTGTAAAACCTCAAGGCAGGCCTATTATTGCAGGGATAGGGAGCCTTACCGACTCACTATCTGCTTATATAGATCAATTTTTGCAAAAATTCGTGATTACTCTTCCTTCTTATATTAGGGACTCTACTGATCTATTGATTAAATTAGAAGAAGTCAGTCTTAATGAACATTGTTGGTGGGTGACTTGTGATGTAGGAGCCCTCTACTCAAACATTGAACATGAAATAGGCACTAGAGCAGTGAGGTCCTTTTTGGAACAAGATATGTACATGCCTGTACAACAAATAGACTTCATTATTCAACTGATTAATTTCATTCTTAAGCACAACTACTTTCTATATCAAAGTAGATATTATCTTCAAATCAAGGGGACGGCCATGGGCACCAGGTTCGCTCCTAGCTTCGCGAACCTGTTTATGGGTTGCTTCGAACAAACTTACATTTATGATACCCAATATGGAGCGAGCCTGGTGTTCTATGGCCGTTATATTGATGATTTGCTATTTATTTTCAAAGGGTCAGAAGAAGACATCAGGGGATTTATAGACCACTTGAACAACAACACTTTTGGGATTTCTTTTACCCACAATATAAAAAAATAGGAAATTGAATTTTTAGATCTTGTTCTGGGGAAGACACCAGATGGTAAGGTCTCCTCAAGAACTTTCTTCAAAACTGTTGATTGCAATAGCTTTCTCCATTATGAGAGCAATCACTATAAGTGCTGGAAGAACAATGTCCCATATGGACAATTTAGGAGAATTAGAAGAAATTGTTCCACTCTGGAGGATTATGACTCACAAGCCACAATAATTGGCGAAAGGTTTCTTGAGAAAGGTTATCCACAGGACCTGATAAATCGCGAAACTCTCAGGGTCAGGAACGAGGACAGGTCAGGTTATTTCATTAAGAAACACAGACATCAAGAAGCATTTAAAGAAAGTAACCCGCCTTTATTCATCACTAAATATAACTCTAACCATCATCAGATTACCAAAATTCTGAACAAACATTGGTCAGTTCTAAGAAATGACCCAACGCTCAAGGAAATTATAGGAACCAAGCCTAAAGTGGTGTTCAGGAGAGCACCTACTCTAAAAAATGTGCTAGCCCCTAGCAAGGTTGTTAGGGACAAGCACATCTCCACTAACGGTGGGCTCACCAACCCATGGGGGGAAGTAATCCCCGGAAGTTCTGTTACTCCTAAAAACAGAATATCCAAATGTTGTAGGAAACGCTGTGGGATGTGCAGCTTCATATCCCACAAGGCTACCACTTTTACATCACATACGACGGGGGAGTCATTCAATATTAAAGGATTTTTGACATGTGAAACATCTTTCGTCATATACCTCCTGAATTGTAAATGTGGGGTCCAATATGTTGGACGTACCTGTCGGAAAATCAAAAAAAGATGGGGGGAACATGCCTATAACATCAAAAAGCATTCCAAGTCCCACAGTGTTTCTAGACACTGTTTAATTTATCATAAAAAACAAAAGAACCCTATGAGTATCATACCTATTGAGTCGATTTCTAGATCATTCCCTAACTCCTTCCTTACTCTCAGAAAAAGAGAGACCTTCTGGATCAAAAAACTACAAACTCTACAGCCAGATGGTCTCAATGAGAACCTTGACATGGCGGCATTCTGATGACAGAACAATCTAGGGTGCTAGGGGATGGGGACATCATACCATCATACTCTCCCTCTCCCCCTCTTTCTTGTCCACAAGTGTTCTCCCCTAATGATGGATTATGAGATTGGTTCCTTTAGTTACCAGTAGGTTGTATGCTCGGTAATAAATAACCGCCATCACTCAAGGCTAGTTAAATATTGACTCACAAAGTGTCAATTCCCTGTACATAGATGTCAGTTAATTCTCACACCCCTAACATATTTTATTATATTATATATTAATATATCTCATCTTTCATTCATTTATATGGTCAGATCACCATGAGCACCACATGAGTTCTCATTACCAGTCATTCAATTTATTTCATTTTTTATTTATTTAATATCATTATTTACTATTATCAATATGTATTTTCCAGACACACTATTAGTTACAATGACACTCCACTTACACTCACGTATGACAAGTATTATACAATAATGTTTCCATTAACAGTTTAGTGATTTATCTATGGGATACATGGGAGGCATCATCCAATCTAGATTAACATATAAGTTACTTACTGGCACTGCACCACTCACTGTATGATATTAGAATTACCGGCACTGCACCACCTACAGTATTAGATTATCACAGTCCACTAATTATAATTTATTTAGGTTAAGGGATATATATATACATTATACAGATAAAAATAATAGTTTACACTAGTCATAAACCATTGGGCCACTAGCACACTAATGACACATTAGCATCCCACACACCACTTTTTCACACCAAGAAGTACACAAAACCAATAAGTTTTATTATCACTTCCTTTTATACTATCACCATCTCTATTATATGAGTACAGTGGGCTAGCCCAGTATGGTACATTATAACGAGATACAATAGTATCATACATCTCTGGGCATATTAATAAGTAGTTCCCTTGCATGTTCTTTTTCCCTTCCCCCCACCCCCCCCCCCCCCCACCCCCCCCCCCCCTTCGATCGCGTGCACGATACAACACACAATGACATATCATCCTAAATGTTAGGATTTCATGAGCACCAAATTGTATTATTTTTTACTTATCATTATCTATATATATTTTGTATTTTAGTTATAAGACACATATCCCCGTGCGTTTAATATGATATGGGCACTCTATCGAGGTCAGGACCAATATTGTCCTGGCTTACTGCAAAGGCTATGTAGAGTTGATAAGCACGCCTCACATGCCCTCGGACCAATAGGAGCCGAGTAAATGGGAGGTGTGCCGTAAGAGTGTGATGAAGAGTGTTCTCATACGCGCTCCCATCTCCGGGGCCAACACGCAGGTTAGTTGAATAGGAATAGGATTTGATCAGGTTCTTATCCCTCCCACAACAAGCATTCTCATTGGAGCGGGTGTACACTCCCCTTAGAGCCACTAGCACGATTGGAGAATAGCTCCGATATTTTTAAACATTGGAACATGACATAATTAGAGAGTGAGACGCATTTGAAGGCGTCTGGGGTCTTCTACAAACACCGAGTATGATCAGGCAATAGGGCAAACAGATGCCTGGTGGCAAAAAAGAAGGTACTCATGTCAAGCAGGCTTTAAACGTTAAGACACGTAGAATTTCATAATGATAGCTCTAGGTTTGCACACGGCTCACTATACGATGATCATCATTCCTTTACATAAATTTAATACGCTCTCACATATCGAATCCAACAAAGGTTCTCATATGGGGCTGGTGATACTACGAATATTAGGCTGGTAAACACTATAGATCACATATGAGCTCCGGACTATCTTTTATGGTCGCGCATTGCCCTCTCATAAGTATAACTCTGGAGGTGGGTACTAAATGAATTATTGGGTACTTGTCATTATTTCCTTTGTGCTAATCAAATGTAAATGTGTTATGTATATGAGATAAACTTTTCATGTGTATGTACTGTCACTAGATAAACCTATATTGTGTATGTATTGTATTGTGGTCACTATGGCAACAATTAGCAACAGGGGCTGCAAGCTAGGTGGTGTATCAGTTTGTTAACTAGGTGCACACCTGGCTACACCTATCCACCCGAATACTAAAAAAATCGTTACCATAGCAATTGATTGAGAATGATCACACATTGGCTGGATTTTTAATTGATTGTCCAATCAGATGATTTTTAGGTTTTTTAATTTGGTATATAGCAAGTGTATTTTTTAATGTTTTATTATAGCCTGATGAAACAGCCCATAGGCGGCTGAGAAACGCGTCGCTGTGTTATTAAAGATTTTTACTTTTATATACACTTGCTTGTGTGGTATTTTGACACAATAATCTGTTGTGGGGATTTTTATACCCCTCCCCTATCAATCGTTATACTATTGGAAGTGGAGGATTACTTGCTGTGGTTTGTCTACTGGGCGACTTGTGGTTCCAGCTTGCTGATATTGCACCTGGAGGTGCTTTGTTTCCTGTGAGTATACCCATTAGGGCTATATTCTCCCTGGGCGCAAACAATACTAGGCCATGTTGGTTTGCCTTTCTCTTTTCTAGGCATAGGATCTTAAGCTCTCAAGGAACACCGACTGGATCTGTTTGGAGGCATATCAGTGAGCTGGACTACTGTGAAGTTTCAGCCTGCTCCACTAGCACCATCTGGGTGCTTGATGTTTGTGAGTATATATAGTGCCTTCTATATACTTTTCTCTCTGTTTTGGTGGTACTGGGCCATGGTGGCGCCTCTGTGTTCTTCTATTTGCATATACAGTGTCTGCTCCTCTGGGTACTGTAAGCCGGGCACTGCCATGTGCTGATAACTGTCTGTATATAAGCTGTCTGTACTCACGGAGCTGGTTGTTATATACAGTGTCTGCTCCTCTGGGTACTGTAAGCCGGGCACTACCATGTGCTGATAACTGTCTGTATATAAGCTGCCTGTAATCACGGAGCTGGTTGTTATATACAGTGTCTGCTCCTCTGGGTACTGTAAGCCGGGCACTGCCATGTGCTCATAACTGTCTGTATATAAGCTGCCCTGTACTCACGGAGCTGGTTGTTATATACAGTGTCTGCTCCTCTGGGTACTGTAAGCCGGGCACTGCCATGTGCTGATAACTGTCTGTATATAAGCTGCCTGTACTCACAGAACTGGTTGTTATATACAGTGCCTCCTCCTCTGGGTACTGTACGCCGGGCACTACCATGTGCTGATAACTGTCTGTATATAAGCTGTCTGTACTTACTGAGCTGGTTGTTATATACAGTGTCTGCTCCTCTGGGTACTGTAAGTCTGGCACTACCATGTGCTGATAACTGTCTGTATATAAGCTGCCCTGTACTCACGGAGCTGGTTGTTATATACAGTGTCTGCTCCTTTGGGTACTGTAAGCAGGGCATTGCCATGTGCTGATAACTGTCTGTATATAAGCTGTCTGTACTCACGGAGCTGGTTGTTATATACAGTGTCTGCTCCTCTGGGTACTGTAAGCCGGGCACTACCATGTGCTGACAACTGTCTGTATATAAGCTGTCTGTACTCACTGAGCTGGTTGTTATATACAGTGCCTCCTCCTCTGGGTACTGTAAGCCGGGCACTATCATGTGCTGATAACTGTCTGTATATAGCAACCAGCTCCGTGAGTACAGAAAGCTAATATACAGACAGTTATCAGCACATGGTAGTGCCCGGCTTACAGTACCCAGAGGAGCAGACACTGTATATAACAACCAGCTCCGTGAGTACAGACAGCTTATATACAGACAGTTATCAGCACATGGCAGCGCCCGGCTTACAGTACCCAGAGGAGTAGACACTGTATATAACAACCAGCTCCGTGAGTACAGGGCAGCTTATATACAGACAGTTATCAGCACATGGTAGTGCCCGGCTTACAGTACCCAGAGGAGTAGACACTGTATATAACAACCAGCTCCGTGAGTACAGGGCAGCTTATATACAGACAGTTATCAGCACATGGTAGTGCCCGGCTTACAGTACCCAGAGGAGGAGGCACTGTATATAACAACCAGGTCAGTGAGTACAGACAGCTTATATACAGACAGTTATCAGCACATGGCAGTGCCCGGCTTACAGTACGCAGAGGAGCAGACACTGTATATAACAACCAGCTCCGTGAGTAGAGGCAGCTTATATACAGACAGTTATCAGCACATGGTAGTGCCCATGTAAGCCGGGCACTGCCATTTGGTGATAACTGTCTGTATATAAGCTGCCCTGTACTCACGGAGCTGGTTGTTATATACAGTGTCTGCTCCTCTGGGTACTGTAAGCCGGCACTACCATGTGCTGATAACTGTCTGTATATAAGCTGTCTGTACTCACGGAGCTGGTTGTTATATACAGTGTCTGCTCCTCTGGGTACTGTAAGCCGGGCAATACCATGTTTTGATAACTGTCTGTATATAAGCTGTCTGTACTTACTAAGCTGGTTGTTATATACAGTGTCTCCTCTGGGTACTGTAAGCCGGCACTACCATGTGCTGATAACTGTCTGTATATAAGCTGCCTCTACTCACGGAGCTGGTTGTTATATACAGTGTCTGCTCCTCTGCGTACTGTAAGCCGGGCACTGCCATGTGCTGATAACTGTCTGTATATAAGCTGCCTGTACTAACTGAGCAGGTTGTTATATACAGTGTCTCCTCTGGGTACTGTAAGCCGGGCACAACCATGTGCTGATAACTGTCTGTATATAAGCTGTCTGTACTCACTGAGCTGGTTGTTATATACAGTGTCTGCTCCTCTGGGTGCTGTTAGCCGGCACTACCATGTGCTGATAACTGTCTGTATATAAGCTGCCTGTACTCACGGAGCTGGTTGTTATACAGAGTGTCTCCTCCTCTGGGTACTGTAAGCCGGGCACTACCATGTGCTGATAACTGTCTGTATATAAGCTGTCTGTACTCACGGAGCTGGTTGTTATATACAGTGTCTCCTCCTCTGGGTACTGTAAGCCGGCACTACCATGTGCTGATAACTGTCTGTATATAAGCTGCCCTGTACTCACTGAGCTGGTTGTTATATACAGAGTTTGCTTCTCTGGGTACTGTAAGCCGGGCACTGCCATGTGCTGATAACTGTCTGTATATAAGATTTCTGTACTCATGGAGCTGGTTGTTATATACAGTGTCTGCTCCTCTGGGTACTGTAAGCCGGGCACTACCATGTGCTGATAACTGTCTGTATATACGCTGCCTGTACTCACGGAACTGGTTGTTATATACAGTGTCTCCTCCTCTGGGTACTGTAAGCCGGGCACTACCATATGCTGATAACTGTCTGTATATAAGCTGCCCTGTACTCACTGAGCTGGTTGTCATATACAGTGTCTCCTCCTCTGGGTACTGTAAGCCGGCACTGCCATGTGCTGATAAATGTCTGTATATAAGGTGTCCAGTACTCACTGAGCTGGTTGTTATATACAGTGTCTGCTCCTCTGGGTACTGTAAGCCGGGCACTACCATGTGCTGATAACTGTCTGTATATAAGCTGTCTGTACTCACGGAGCTGGTTGTTATATACAGTGTCTGCTCCTCTGGGTACTGTAAGCCGGGCACTACCATGTGCTGATAATTGTCTGTATATAAGCTGTCTGTACTCACTGAGCTGGTTGTTATATACAGTGTCTGCTCCTCTGGGTACTGTAAGCCGGGCACTGCCATGTGCTGATAACTGTCTGTATATAAGCTGCCTGTACTCACAGAGCTGGTTGTTATATACAGTGTCTGCTCCTCTGGGTACTGTAAGCCGGCACTACCATGTGCTGATAACTGTCTGTACTCACTGAGCTGGTTGTTATATACAGTGTCTCCTCCTCTGGGTACTGTAAGCCGGCACTACCATGTGCTGATAACTGTCTGTATATAAGCTGCCCTGTACTCACTGAGCTGGTTGTTATATACAGTGTTTGCTTCTCTGGGTACTGTAAGCCGGGCACTGCCATGTGCTGATAACTGTCTGTATATAAGATTTCTGTACTCACTGAGCTGGTTGTTATATACAGTGTCTCCTCTGGGTACTGTAAGCCGGGCACTGCCATGTGCTCATAACTGTCTGTATATAAGCTGCCTGTACTCACGGAGCTGGTTGTTATATACAGTGTCTGCTCCTCTGGGTACTGTAAGCCGGGCACTACCATGTGCTGATAACTGTCTGTATATAAGCTGCCTGTACTCACGGAGCTGGTTGTTATATACAGTGTCTGCTCCTCTGGGTACTGTAAGCCGGGCACTACCATGTGCTGATAACTGTCTGTATATAAGCTGCCTGTACTCACGGAGCTGGTTGTTATATACAGTGTCTGCTCCTCTGGGTACTGTAAGCCGGGCACTACCATGTGCTGATAACTGTCTGTATATAAGCTGCCCTGTACTCACGGAGCTGGTTGTTATATACAGTGTCTGCTCCTCTGGGTACCTTAAGCCGGGCACTGCCATGTGATGATAACTGTCTGTATATAAGCTGCCCTGTACTCATGGAGCTGGTTGTTATATACAGTGTCTGCTCCTCTGGGTACTGTAAGCCGGGCACTGCTATGTGCTGATAACTGTCTGTATATAAGCTGTCTGTACTCACGGAGCTGGTTGTTATATACAGTGTCTGCTCCTCTGGGTACTGTAAGCCGGGCACTGCCATGTGCTGATAACTGTCTGTATATAAGCTGTCTGTACTCACGGAGCTGGTTGTTATATACAGTGTCTGCTCCTCTGTGTACTGTAAGCCGGGCACTGCCATGTGCTGACAACTGTCTGTATATAAGCTGTCTGTACTCACTGAGCTGGTTGTTATATACAGTGTCTACTCCTCTGGGTACTGTAAGCCTGGCACTGCCATGTGCTGATAACTGTCTGTATATAAGCTGTCTGTACTCACGGAGCTGGTTGTTATATACAGTATCTGCTCCTCTGGGTACTGTAAGCCGGGCACTACCATGTGCTGATAACTGTCTGTATATAAGCTGCCTGTACTCACGGAGCTGGTTGTTATATACAGTATCTGCTCCTCTGGGTACTGTAAGCCGGGCACTACCATGTGCTGATAACAGAACTGCCTGTATATAAATAAGCTGAGAAGGTTGTTATATACAGCATCCTATAAAGCCTCTGTACCTGAGCAGTCGCCCTATGAACGTTATCATTAGCTTCTGATTTTTAACACAGAACTTTAGAACATTTTAAATTCTAATTCTGCTTTTCCGAGTGGTGAAATTAACTGCACAACGGTACAAGAGTTTGCCCCTAAATGACTTATTTGTTCTGTTTACACCCAAATGTTTTACTCATCTAACGACATTTCGCTACTTGTCGGGGATTAGTGGACAAACGGTTATTTCCTGCCCTGTTTATATAGATAGATAAATAGATAGATAGAAAGATAGATGGATACATATTGTATATAAGGATATACAGTATACAGTGGGGCAAAAAAGTATTTAGTCAGCCACCAATTGTGCAAGTTCTCCCACTTAAGAAGATGAGAGAGCCCTGTAATTTTCATCATAGGTATACCTCAACTATGGGAGACAAAATGTGGAAACAAATCCAGACAATCACATTGTCTGATTTGGAAAGAATTTATTTGCATATTATGGTGGAAAATAAGTATTTGGTCACCTACAAACAAGCAAGATTTCTGGCTCTCACAGACCTGTATCTTCTTCTTTAAGAGGCTCCTCTGTCCTCCACTCATTACCTGTATTAATGGCACCTGTTTGAACTTGTTATTAGTATAAAAGACACGTGTCCACAACCTCAAACAGTCACACTCCAAATTCCACTATGGTGAAGACCAAAGAGCTGTCGAAGGACACCAGAAACAAAATTGTAGACCTGCACCAGGCTGGGAAGACTGAATCTGCAATAGGCAAGCAGCTTGGTGTGAAGAAATCAACTGTGGGAGCAATAATTAGAAAATGGAAGACATACAAGACCACTGATAATCTTCCTTGATCTGGGGCTCCACGCAAGATCTCACCCTGTGGTGTCAAAAGGATCACAAGAACAGTGAGCAAACATCCCAGAACCACACGGGGGAGCTAGTGAATGATCTGCAGAGAGCTGGGACCAATGTAACAAAGGCTACCATCAGTAACACACTACGCCACCAGGAACTCAGATCCTGCAGTGCCAGACGTGTCCCCCTGCTTAAGCCAGTACATGTCCGGGCCCGTCTGAAGTATGCTAGAGAGCATTTGGATGATCCAGAAGCGGATTGGGAGAATGTCATATGGTCAGATGAAACCAAAGTAGAACTGTTTGGTAGAAACACAACTCGTCATGTTTGGAGGAGAGAGAATGCTGAGTTGCAACCAAAGAACACCATACCTACTGTGAAGCATGGGGGTGGCAACATCATGCTTTGGGGCTGTTTCTCTGCAAAGGGAACAGGACGACTGATCCGTGTACATGAAAGAATGAATGGGGCCATGTATCGTGAGATTTTGAGTGCAAACCTCCTTCCATCAGCAAGGGCATTGAAAATGAAACGTGGCTGGGTCTTTCAGCATGACAATGATCCCAAACACAACGCCCGGGCAACGAAGGAGTGGCTTCGTAAGAAGCATTTCAAGGTCCTGGAGTGGCCTAGCCAGTCTCCAGATCTCAACCCCATAGAAAACCTTTGGAGGGAGTCAGTGGCGTATTTAGGTTTTTTGATAATGTGTGTGAGAATGTATGTGTGACTATATGTATATGTGTGTGTATGCATGTATGTGTGACTATATGCATATGTGTGTGTGTGTATGTATGTGTGACTATATGTATATGTGACTATATGTATGTGTGTGTGTGTGTGTATGTATGTGTGACTATATGTATATGTGTGTGTGTATGTATGTGTGACTACATGTATGTGTGTGTGTGTATGTATGTGTGACTATATGTATATGTGTGTGTGTATGTGTGACTATATGTATGTATGTGTGTGTGACTATATGTATATGTGACTATATGTATGTGTGTGTGTATGTATGTGTGTGTGACTATATGTATATGTGTGTGTGTGTATGTATGTGTGACTATATGTATATGTGACTATATGTATGTGTGTGTGTGTATGTATGTGTGACTATATGTATATGTGTGTGTGTATGTATGTGTGACTACATGTATGTGTGTGTGTGTGTATGTATGTGTGACTATATGTATATGTGTGTGTGTATGTATGTGTGACTACATGTATGTGTGTGTGTGTATGTATGTGTGACTATATGTGTGTGTGTATGTGTGACTATATGTATGTATGTGTGTGTGACTATATGTATATGTGACTATATGTATGTGTGTGTGTATGTATGTGTGACTATATGTATATGTGTGTGTGTGTATGTATGTGTGACTATATGTATATGTGTGTGAGTGTGTGTGTATGTGTGACTATATGTATGTGTGTGTGTGTGTATGTATGTGTGACTATATGTATATGTGTGTGTATGTATGTGTGACTATATGTATATGTGTGTGTATGTATGTGAGACTATATGTATATGTGACTATATGTATGTGTGTGTGTATGTATGTGTGACTATATGTATATGTATATGTGTGTGTGTGTGTGTGTGTATGTATGTGTGACTATATGTATGTGTGTATGTGTGTGTATGTGTGACTATATGTATATGTGTGTGTGTGTATGTGTGACTATATGTATGTGTGTGTGTGTGTGTATGTATGTGTGACTATATGTATATGTGTGTGTGTGTATGTATGTGTAACTATATGTATATATGTGTGTGTATGTATGTGTAACTATATGTATATGTCTGTGTGTGTATATATGTGTGACTATAGATATATGTGTGTGTGTGTGTATGTATGTGTGACTATATGTATATGTGTGTGTGTATGTATGTGTGATTATATGTATATGTGTGTGTGTGTATGTGTGTGTGTGTATGTGTGTGTGACTATATGTATATGTGTGTGTGTGTATGTATATGTGACTATATGTATATGTGTGTGTGTATGTATGTGTGACTATATGTATATGTGTGTGTGTATGTATGTGTGACTATATGTATATGTGTGTATGTATGTGTGACTATATTAATATGTGTGTGTATGTATGTGTGACTATATGTATATGTGTGTGTCTGCATGTATGTGTGACTATATGTATATGTGACTATATGTATGTGTGTGTATGTATGTGTGACTATATGTATATGTGTGTGTGTGTATGTATGTGGGACTATATGTATGTGTGTGTGTGTGTGTATGTATGTGTGACTATATGTATATGTGTGTGTGTGTATTTGTGATTATATGTATGTGTATGTATGTGTGACTATATGTATATGTGTGTGTATGTATGTGTAACTATATGTATATGTGTGTGTATGTATGTGTGACTATATGTATATGTGTGTGTGTGTGTATGTATGTGTAACTATATGTATATGTGTGTGTATGTATGTGTAACTATATGTATATGTGTTTGTGTATGTATGTGTGACTATATGTATATGTGTGTGTGTATGTATGTGTGACTATATGTATATGTGTGTGTGTATGTATGTGTGACTATATGTATATATGTGTGACTATATGTATATATGATAATGTGTGTGTGTATGTATGTGTGACTATATGTATATATGATAATGTGTGTGAGTATGTGTGTGTGACTATATGTATATGTTTGTGTGTATATATGTGTGACTATATGTATATATGATAATGTGTGTGTATGTATGTGTGACTATATGTATATATGATAATGTGTGTGTATGTATGTGTGACTATATGTATATATGATAATGTGTGTGAGTATGTTTGTGTAACTATATGTATATGTGTGTGTATGTATGTGTAACTATATGTATATGTGTGTGTGTATGTATGTGTGACTATATGTATATGTGTGTGTATGTATGTGTGACTATATGTATATGTGTGTGTGTGTATGTATGTGTGACTATATGTATATATGTGTGACTATATGTATATATGATAATGTGTGTGTGTATGTATGTGTGACTATATGTATATATGATAATGTGTGTGAGTATGTGTGTGTGACTATATGTATATGTTTGTGTGTATATATGTGTGACTATATGTATATATGATAATGTGTGTGTGTATGTATGTGTGACTATATGTATATATGATAATGTGTGTGTGTGTGTGTGTGTGTATGTGTGTGTGACTATATGTATATGTGTGTGTGTATGTATGTATGTATGACTATATGTATGTGTGTGTGTGTGTGTATGTATGTGTGACTATATGTATGTGTGTGTATGTATGTGTGACTATATGTATATGTGTGTGTGTATGTATGTGTGACTATATGTATATGTGTGTGTGTGTATATATGTGTGACTATATGTATATATGATAATGTGTGTGTATGTATGTGTGACTACATGTATATATGATAATGTGTGTGAGTATGTCTGTGTGACTATATGTATTTGTGTGTGTATGTATGTGTGACTATATGTATATGTGTGTGTGTATATATGTGTGACTATATGTATGTGTGTGTGTGTGTGTATATATGTGTGACTATATGTATGTGTGTGTGTGTGTATGTATGTATGTGTGACTATATGTGTATGTGTGTATATATGTGTGACTATATGATAATGTGTGTGTATGTATGTGTGACTATAAGTATATGTGTGTGTATGTATGTGTGACTATATGTATATGTGTGTGTGTATGTATGTGTGACTATATGTATATGTGTGTGTTTGTATATATGTGTGACTATATGTATATATGATATTGTGTGTGTATGTATGTGTGACTATATGTATATGTGTGTGTGTATATATGTGTGACTATATGTATATGTGTGTGTGTGTATGTATGTGTGACTATATGTATATGTGTGTGTGTATGTATGTGTGACTATATGTATATGTGTGTGTATGTATGTGTGACTATATGTATATGTGTGTGTGTGTATGTATGTGTGACTATATGTATATGTGTGTGTGTATGTATGTGTAACTATATGTATATGTGTGTGTGTGTATGTATGTGTAACTATATGTATATATGTGTGTGTGTATGTATGTGCAACTATATGTATATATGTGTGTGTATGTATGTGTGACTATATGTATATGTGTGTGTATGTATGTGTGACTATATGTATATGTGTGTGTATGTATGTGTGACTATATGTATATGTGTGTGTATGTATGTGTGACTATATGTATATGTGTGTGTGTGTATGTATGTGTGACTATATGTATATATGTGTGTATGTATGTGTAACTATATGTATATATGTGTGTGTGTATGTATGTGTAACTATATGTATATATGTGTGTGTGTATGTATGTGTGACTATATGTATATATGTGTGTATGTATGTGTAACTATATGTATATATGTGTGTGTGTATGTATGTGTAACTATATGTATATATGTGTGTGTGTATGTATGTGTGACTATATGTATATATGTGTGTATGTATGTGTAACTATATGTATATATGTGTGTGTGTATGTATGTGTAACTATATGTATATATGTGTGTGTATGTATGTGTAACTATATGTATATGTGTGTGTGTGTATGTATGTGTGACTATATGTATATGTGTGTGTGTGTATATATGTGTGACTATATGTATATATGATAATGTGTGTGTGTATGTGTGTGTGACTATATGTATATGTGTGTGTGTGTATATATGTGTGACTATATGTATATATGATAATGTGTGTGTGTGTGTGTGTGACTATATGTATATGTGTGTGTGTATATATGTGTGACTATATGTATATATGATAATGTGTGTGTGTATATATGTGTGACTATATGTATATATGATAATGTGTGTGTGTATGTGTGTGTGACTATATGTATATGTGTGTGTGTATATATGTGTGACTATATGTATATGTGTGTGTGTATGTATGTGTGACTATATGTAAATGTGTGTGTGTATATATGTGTGACTATATGTATATGTGTGTGTGTATGTATGTGTGACTATATGTAAATGTGTGTGTGTATATATGTGTGACTATATGTATATATGATAATGTGTGTGTGTATGTGTGTGTGACTATATGTATATGTGTGTGTGTGTATATATGTGTGACTATATGTATATATGATAATGTGTGTGTGTATGTGTGTGTGACTATATGTATATGTGTGTGTGTGTATATATGTGTGACTATATGTATATATGATAATGTGTGTGTGTATGTGTGTGTGACTATATGTATATGTGTGTGTGTGTATATATGTGTGACTATATGTATATATGATAATGTGTGTGTGTGTGTGTGTGTGACTATATGTATATGTGTGTGTGTATATATGTGTGACTATATGTATATATGATAATGTGTGTGTGTATATATGTGTGACTATATGTATATATGATAATGTGTGTGTGTATGTGTGTGTGACTATATGTATATGTGTGTGTGTGTATGTATGTGTGACTATATGTATATATGATAATGTGTGTGTGTATGTGTGTGTGACTATATGTATATGTGTGTGTGTGTATGTATGTGTGACTATATGTATATATGATAATGTGTGTGTGTATGTGTGTGTGACTATATGTATATATGATAATGTGTGTGAGAATGTATGTATTGTGTGTGTCAGCGCTGTCTACCCAAACAGCAAAGGTACCTGCTTCCTACACGACACCACCCCTACTCTGCCCCACTGGCAAGGCTATGTGCCAGGCACCTGACACAAAGCTGTTGGCTCATCCCTCACTTATTATATAACATTTGCAAATGTATTGGTTTATGTAATAACTTTGTATGCATTATTGTTACTACTTATTGCAACCTAAAAATGACTAGTCTATAGTACACACATACTATATATATTATGCTTGCAATATTGTTACTACTTATTGCAACCTAACAATGACTAGTCTATAGTACACACATACTATATATATTATGCTTGCAATATTGTTACTACTTATTGCAACCTAACAATGACTAGTCTATAGTACACACATACTATATATATTATGCTTGCAATATTGTTACTACTTATTGCAACCTAACAATGACTAGTCTATAGTACACACATACTATATATATTATGCTTGCAATATTGTTACTACTTATTGCAACCTAACAATTACTAGTCTATAGTACACACATACTATATATATTATGCTTGCAATATTGTTACTACTTATTGCAACCTAACAATGACTAGTCTATAGTACACACATACTATATATATTATGCTTGCAATATTGTTACTACTTATTGCAACCTAGCAATGAATAGTCTATAGTACACACATACTATATATATTATGCTTGCAATATTGTTACTACTTATTGCAACCTAGCAATGAATAGTCTATAGTACACACATACTATATATATTATGCTTGCAATATTGTTACTACTTATTGCAACCTAACAATGAATTGTCTATAGTACACACATACTATATATATTATGCTTGCAATATTGTTACTACTTATTGCAACCTAACAATGAATAGTCTATAGTACACACATACTATATATATTATGCTTGCAATATTGTTACTACTTATTGCAACCTAACAATGAATAGTCTATAGTACACACATACTATATATATTATGTATGCATTATTGTTACTACTTATTGCAACCTAAAAATGACTAGTCTATAGTACACACATACTATATATATTATGTATGCATTATTGTTACTACTTATTGCAACCTAAAAATGACTAGTCTATAGTACACACATACTATATATATTATGCTTGCAATATTGTTACTACTTATTGCAACCTAACAATGAATAGTCTATAGTACACACATACTATATATATTATGTATGCATTATTGTTACTACTTATTGCAACCTAACAATGAATAGTCTATAGTACACACATACTATATATATTATATGCATTATTGTTACTACTTATTGCAACCTAACAATGAATAGTCTATAGTACACACATACTATATATATTATGTATGCATTATTGTTACTACTTATTGCAACCTAACAATGACTAGTCTATAGTACACACATACTATATATATTATGTATGCATTATTGTTACTACTTATTGCAACCTAAAAATGACTAGTCTATAGTACACACATACTATATATATTATGTATGCATTATTGTTACTACTTATTGCAACCTAAAAATGACTAGTCTATAGTACACACATACTATATATATTATGTATGCATTATTGTTACTACTTATTGCAACCTAAAAATGACTAGTCTATAGTACACACATACTATATATATTATGTATGCATTATTGTTACTACTTATTGCAACCTAAAAATGACTAGTCTATAGTACACACATACTATATATATTATGTATGCATTATTGTTACTACTTATTGCAACCTAAAAATGACTAGTCTATAGTACACACATACTATATATATTATGTATGCATTATTGTTACTACTTATTGCAACCTAACAATGACTAGTCTATAGTACACACATACTATATATATTATGTATGCATTATTGTTACTACTTATTGCAACCTAACAATGAATAGTCTATAGTACACACATACTATATATATTATGTATGCATTATTGTTACTACTTATTGCAACCTAACAATGACTAGTCTATAGTACACACATACTATATATATTATGCTTGCAATATTTTGTAATTTAATTTCTATATGCTTTTCCCTGTTACTCATCTCTCCAAATAAAGGGACACTTTACTCCATAATATTCTTGCATTCATGTAAATGGCTAATAGCTTAAAAAGTTGAATTCCCCCCAAAAAATTACTTTAGAAATGCCACAAAAAAAAGAAGTCACGTTTACACCCTAAAAACAAAAAGGCCTAAAACCTGGGGGGGCAGCAGAATTTTGAGTGCCTAGGACAGCAAAAAAACCTAAATACGCCACTGCCGATGCTCCATAACCCTGTCTGCCTGCTCTGATGAGTCGGACAGGAATCACCGGAATTCAACCCGATCAAGTACGATCGGGTTGATTGACACCCCCTGCTGGCGGCCGTGAGTCTGCAGGGGGCGGCATTGCACCAGCAGCTCTTGTATGCTTAATACGGAGAGCGTATTGCTCTCCACATTCAGCGATGTCTGTCGGACTAACACATAAATATATCTGTATATACACATAGTAACACATAAATATATATTTATATACACATAGTAACACATAAATATATATGTATATACACATAGTAACACATAAATATATATGTATATACACATAGTAACACATAAATATATATGTATATACACATAGTAACACATAAATATATAGGTATATACACATAGTAACACATAAATATATATGTATATACACATAGTAACACATAAATATATATGTATATACACATAGTAACACATAAATATATATGTATATACACATAGTAACACATAAATATATATGTATATACACATAGTAACACATAAATATATATGTATATACACATAACACATAAATATATATGTATATACACATAGTAACACATAAATATATATGTATATACACATAGTAACACATAAATATATATGTATATACACATAGTAACACATAAATATATATGTATATACACATAGTAACACATAAATATATATGTATATACACATAGTAACACATAAATATATATGTATATACACACAGTAACACATAAATATATATGTATATACATACAGTAACACATAAATATATATGTATATACACATACTAACACATAAATATATATGTATATACACATAGTAACACATAAATATATATGTTATACACATACTAACACATAAATATATATATATATACACACATAGTAACACATAAATATATATGTATATACACATAGTAGCACATAAATATATATCTATATACACATAGTAGCACATAAATATATATGTATATACACATAGTAACACATAAATATATATGTATATACACATAGTAACACATAAATATATATGTATATACACATACTAACACATAAATATATATGTAAATACACATAATAACACATAAATATATATGTATATACACATAATAACACATAAATATATATGTATATACACATACTAACACACACATATATATATGTATATACACATAGTAACACATAAATATATATGTATATACACATAGTAACACATAAATATATATGTATATACACATAGTAACACATAAATATATATGTATATACACATAATAACACATAAATATATATGTATATACACATACTAACACATAAATATATATGTATATACACATAATAACACATAAATATATATTTATATACACATAGTAACACATAAATATATATGTATATACACATAGTAACACATAAATATATATGTATATACACATAGTAACACATAAATATATATGTATATACACATAACACATAAATATATATGTATATACACATAGTAACACATAAATATATATGTATATACACATAGTAACACATAAATATATATGTATATACACATAGTAACACATAAATATATATGTATATACACATAGTAACACATAAATATATCTGTATATACACATAATAACACATAAATATATATGTATATACACATACTAACACATAAATATATATGTATATACACATAGTAAAACATAAATATATCTGTATATACACATAATAACACATAAATATATATGTATATACACATACTAACACATAAATATATATGTATATACACATAACACATAAATATATATGTATATACACACAGTAACACATAAAATATATGTATATACACATAACACATAAATATATATGTATATACACGTAGTAACACATAAATATATATGTATATACACACAGTAACACATAAATATATATGTATATACACACAGTAACACATAAATATATATGTATATACACACAGTAACATATAAAATATATGTATATACACATAACACATAAATATATATGTATATACACGTAGTAACACATAAATATATATATATATATATACACATAGTAACACATATATATATCTGTATATACACATAGTAACACATAAATATATATGTATATACACATACTAACACATAAATATATATGTATATACACATAGTAACACATAAATATATATTTATATACACATAGTAACACATAAATATATATGTATATACACATAGTAAAACATAAATATATATGTATATACACATAGTAACACATAAATATATATGTATATACACATAGTAACACATAAATATATATGTATATACACATAGTAAAACATAAATATATATGTATATACACATAGTAACACATAAATATATATGTATATACACATAGTAACACATAAATATATATGTATATACACATAGTAACACATAAATATATATGTATATACACATAGTAACACATAAATATATATGTATATACACATAGTAACACATAAATATATATGTATATACACATACTAACACATAAATATATATGTATATATACACAGTAACACATAAATATATATGTATATACACATAATAACACATAAATATATATGTATATACACATAGTAACACATAAATATATATGTATATACACATAGTAACACATAAATATATATACACATAGTAACACATAAATATATATGTATATACACATAGTAACACATAAATATATATGTATTTCTCTTGTTAAGTGTATCCAGTCCAAGGATCATCCATTACTTGTGGGATATTCTCCTTCCCAACAGGAAGTTGCAAGAGGATCACCCACAGCAGAGCTGCTATATAGCTCCTCCCCTCACTGCCATACCCAGTCATTCTCTTGCAACTCTCAACAAAGATGGACGTAGTAAGAGGAGAGTGGTGTATTATAGTTAGTTTTTTAACTTCAATCAAAAGTTTGTTATTTTTAAATGGTACCGGAGTGTACTGTTTCATCTCAGGCAGCATTAGAAGAAGAATCTGCCTGTGATTTCTATGATCTTAGCAGAAGTAACTAAGATCCATGGCTGTTCTCACATATTCTGAGGAGTGAGGTAACTTCAGAGAGGGAATGGCGTGCAGGTTTTCCTGCAATAAGGTATGTGCAGTTAATATATTTCTAGGGATGGAATTTGCTAGAAAATGCTGCTGATACCGGATTAATGTAAGTAAAGCCTTAAATGCAGTGATAGTGACTGGTATCAGGCTTATTAATAGAGATACATACTCTTATAAAAGTGTAATATAAAACGTTTGCTGGCATGTTTTTTTTTTTTTTTTTATTTTAAACATTTTTATTGAGGAATTGCATTTTACAGCGGTTTGAAACACCAGGATATCAAAAAGAAAAAAAAAAAGAAAATACACATATAAGAAAATAAGTAAAGAAATACTTTCAGCAGTATAGAAAACAATCTGGTGTACTATTAGGTTATTTTCCTCTTTTTAGTCCCTTTTCGACATATTATGGACCTCTCTTGGATCCATTCATACAATATATAGGAAACATGTTGGGATAATTAGTTACAAACATAACATACATAAAAACTGGTTGAATAGTAAAACTGTATTCGCCTAACCTTATCAACAGAAAGATTGAAGATAGAGTGTGTCATTAGAGAGGGTGGTTGGCTTCTGATGATATGTAAACTTAACTGGGGTTATATCTAACAGGACCTCATAGGGAAATTATCATGGGGGGGCTATAAGAGGCTTATGCCTGAGGCAAAGAACAGATTAATAGTCGATGACCCTGAGTGTAAGTGAGGGAGAGAGGCCAAGACTTTAAGTATAGCCAGAGGTGCGATGCTTAGTCATGTGACATTCTGGCCGTCAGCAACACAGCTAATTATACAACAAGGTTGGCCAACCCCTCCTGTTACCCAGACTTCCCCTTTGCCAGAGAGTAATGTCATTAAGATTAAAATGTGTTCCCCTATATTACGGTAGAGACCTCTGCTGACGGTGCCCACATATTACACAAGTGCACATGTAAAATCATCCTCCAACATATTATCCTCATAATGTGATACCGTGATACCGCTAAAACAATAAGCAACAAACAGTCAACGGGGCATCTGAACTAAACTTATACACAGCGCTACTACTTTATATGATAAAACAGGCTGATATTTTTGTTCAGTGAGGCTCTCAGCCATTATCAAAACACCAGTGTGCCCATACCAACATCGCCACATAGCAATGAAAGTGCTGTGCATTTATATAGTTGGGACGATGTCTCCGAGTCCTAGATAAGCATAGAAGTAGTCCGGTGGCTATCAGTGTCACATCAGGTGGGTCTATTACCCCGCCGACTGCTCGTGCTGCAGAACATAATAGCATCCATAATTTTGTGTCCGCAGCGGTCTGTAGTAGGGGAGTGCAAATGTGTTTCCCCAGATTAAACAGCAGAGTCACTTGGTGCGGTGGTAACTCCGCTATATGGTGCAGGGTAAGAGGCAAGAGAGCCGACTCATCGGATCGCTGACATTGTAGATCAGGCTGATACCTGCTTGAGGAGCTCCTGAAATTAGATAGCGGGTCACGATCTTTGCGCTTTGGTGGTGTAGTATGTGTGCATGGGATCATCTTGTTTGGCATCGTCTGCAGGGAGTGATATTCCCCCTTAGACAGCTGGCGTTTTCCTTGCAGTAAATAATTTGTAAGTTTTCGTCGCCATCTGCATCTGCTAGACTAGGATGTTGTTTTGTTATAATGGCAGATGTCTCAGCCAGGTGCCTTGTATCCTCTTCTGTCGCTTGTAGTCTGTGCATTAGATTATCGTAGGGTGCAGACTCCATGAGCCGGCGCATAAGGAATGCAAGTTTTTCCGGTATGTCTTCCCAGAACTCTGGGTTGTCCACTGTCGCCATTAGTTGTTTATTTACCCTCTCAGAGGTCCCGCCAAAGTAGAATTTTACTAAGTAATTTGTCGGCACTCAGTCCAGTGTTGTGGGTTGTAGAGACACAGTAAGTCAGTTTGTTCTGACAGCACTGTTCACCCGGCTCTACCCGGGGGGGAGGTGAATGCCTAGGAAAAGTAGGCCGCCGCCATAGGCCCTTGTACTCCGATCTGAACCTCCAGTATCATGTAAACAGCTGAAAACAGAAAAATATAATGCCCCAACAGTCAGTACTGTGGGGTGTTTAGGTGATATAATCTTTTCTTGCTGTTTAAGGATAATAACCGGCGGGTTATTAAGGTTTCCTCTGGAGCCCACAGAAAATGCGTCCTATCCAGAACACAGCTCGGACACGCCCCCTCGTTTGCTGGCATGTTTAATCGTTTTTATATATGTTTGGTGACAAAACTTATTGGGGCCTAGTTTTTTTCCACATGGCTGGTTTGATTTTTGCCTAGAAACAGTTCCTGCGGCTTTCCACTGTTGCAATATGAGTGGGAGGGGCCTATTTTAGTGCTTTTCTGTGCAGCTAAAAATACTGACAGAGAAATTCAGCTTCTTCCTGCATGATCCAGGACATCTCTGAAGGGCTCAAAAGGCTTCAAAGTCGTGTTTGAGGAGGGTAACAATCACAGTAGACTGTGGAAGTTGTTGTGACTGTGTTTAAAAAACGTTTTTTTGTCATTTATTATTCTGTTTTTGTTATTAAGGGGTTAATCATCCATTTGCAAGTGGGTGCAATGTTCTGCTGACTTGTTACATACACTGTAAAAATTTTGTTAGTGTAACTGCCTTTTTTCACTGTTATTTCAAATTTTGTCAAAATTTGTTTCTCTTAAAGGCACAGTAACGTTTTTTATATTGCTTGTTAACTTGCTTTAAAGTGTTTTCCAAGCTTGCTAGTCTCATTGCTAGTCTGTACAAACATGTCTGACACAGAGGATACTTGTTCATTATGTTTAAAAGCCATGGTGGAGCCCCATAGGAGAATGTGTACTAAATGTATTGATTTCACCTTAAACAGTAAAGATCAGTCTTTATCTATAAACGAATTGTCACCAGAGGGGTCTGTCGAGGGGGAAGTTATGCCGACTAACTTTCCCCACGTGTCGGACCCTTCGCCTCCCGCTCAAGGGACGCACGCTAATATGGCGCCAAGTACATCAGGGACGCCCATAGCGATTACTTTGCAGGACATGGCTGCAATCATGAATAATACCCTGTCAGAGGTATTATCCAGATTGCCTGAATTGAGAGGCAAGCGCGATAGCTCTGGGGTTAGACGAGATACAGAGCGCGTAGATGCTGTAAGAGCCATGTCTGATACTGCGTCACAATATGCAGAACCTGAGGACGGAGAGCTTCAGTCTGTGGGTGACGTCTCTGAATCGGGGAGACCTGATTCAGAGATTTCTAATTTTAAATTTAAGCTTGAGAACCTCCGTGTATTGCTTGGGGAGGTATTAGCTGCTCAGAATGACTGTGACACAATTGCAGTGCCAGAGAAATTGTGTAGGCTGGATAAATACTATGCAGTGCCGGTGAGTACTGATGTTTTTCCAATACCTAAAAGGCTTACAGAAATTATTAGTAAGGAGTGGGATAGGCCCGGTGTGCCCTTTTCCCCACCTCCTATATTTAGAAAAATGTTTCCAATAGACGCCACTACACAGGACTTATGGCAGACTGTCCCTAAGGTGGAGGGAGCAGTTTCTACTTTAGCAAAGCATACCACTATCCCGGTTTAGGACAGTTGTGCTTTTTCAGATCCAATGGATAAAAAAATTAGAGGGTTACCTTAAGAAAATGTTTATTCAACAAGGTTTTATTTTACAGCCCCTTGCATGCATTGCGCCTGTCACTGCTGCGGCAGCATTCTGGTTTGAGGCCCTGGAAGAGGCCATCCATACAGCTCCATTGACTGAAATTGTTGACAAGCTTAGAACTCTTAAGCTAGCTAACTCATTTGTTTCTGATGCCATTGTTCATTTGACTAAACTAACGGCTAAGAATTCCGGATTCGCCATCCAGGCGCGTAGGGCGCTATAGCTCAAATCCTGGTCAGCTGATGTGACTTCAAAGTCTAAATTACTCAACATTCCTTTCAAGGGGCAGACCTTATTCGGGCCTGGTTTGAAAGAAATTATTGCTGACATTACTGGAGGTAAGGGTCATACCCTTCCTCAGGACAGGGCCAAATCAAAGGCCAAACAGTCTAATTTTCGTGCCTTTCGAAATTTCAAGGCAGGTGCAGCATCAACTTCCTCTACTTCAAAACAAGAGGGAACTTTTGCTCAATCCAAGCAGGCCTGGAAACCTAACCAGTCCTGGAACAAGGGCAAGCAGGCCAGAAATCCTGCTGCTGCCTCTAAGACAGCATGAAGGAGCGGCCCCCTATCCGACAACGGATCTAGTAGGGGGCAGACTCTCTCTCTTCGCCCAGGCGTGGGCAAGAGATGTTCAGGATCCCTGGGCGTTGGAGATCATATCTCAGGGATATCTTCTGGACTTCAAAGCTTCTCCTCCACAAGGGAGATTTCACCTTTCAAGATTATCTGCAAACCAGATAAAGAAAGAGGCATTCCTAAGCTGCGTACAAGATCTCCTTGTAATGGGAGTGATCCATCCAGTTCCGCGGACGGAACAAGGACAGGGGTTTTATTCAAATCTGTTTGTGGTTCCCAAAAAAGAGGGAACCTTCAGACCAATTTTGGATTTAAAGATCCTAAACAAATTCCTCAGAGTTCCGTCATTCAAGATGGAAACTATTCGAACCATTTTACCCATGATCCAAGAGGGTCAGTACATGACCACAGTGGACATAAAGGATGCCTACCTTCACATTCCGATTCACAAGAATCATCATCAGTTCCTGAGGTTTGCCTTTCTAGACAGGCATTACCAATTTGTAGCTCTTCCATTCGGGTTGGCTACAGCCCCAAGAATTTTTACAAAGGTTCTGGGCTCACTTCTGGCGGTCCTAAGACCGCGAGGCATAGCGGTGGCTCCTTACCTGGACGATATCCTGATACAGGCGTCAAGCTTTCAAATTGCCAAATCTCATACAGAGATAGTTCTGGCATTCCTGAGGTCGCATGGGTGGAAAGTGAACGAAGGTTTCACGAGGGTTTCCTTCCTAGGGACTCTAATAGATTCTGTAGAAATGAAAATTTACCTGACGGAGTCCAGGTTATCAAAACTTCTAAATGCTTGCCGTGTTCTTCACTCCATTCCGCGCCCCACGGTGGCTCAGTGCATGGAAGTAATCGGCTTAATGGTAGCGGCATAGTGGACATAGTGCCATTCGCGCGCCTGCATCTCAGACCGCTGCAATTATGCATGCTCAGTCAGTGAAATGGGGATTACACAGATTTGTCCCCTCTACTAAATCTGGATCAGGAAACCAGAGATTCTCTTCTCTGGTGGTTATCTCGGGCCCATCTGTCCAAGGGTATGACCTTTCGCAGACCAGATTGGACAATTGTAACAACAGATGCCAGCCTTCTAGGTTGGGGTGCAGTCTGGAACTCCCTGAAGGCTCAGGGTTCATGGACTCAGGAGGAGAAACTCCTCCCAATAAATATTCTGAGCAATATTCAATGCTTTTCTGGCTTGGCCTCAGCTAGCAACACTGAGGTTCATCAGATTTCAGTCGGACAACATCACGACTGTGGCTTACATCAACCATCAAGGGGGAACCAGGAGTTCCCTAGCGATGTCAGAAGTCTAAAAGATAATTCGCTGGGCAGAGACTCACTCTTGCCACCTGTCAGCGATCCATATCTCAGGTGTAGAGAACTGGGAGGCGGATTTTCTAAGTCGTCCGACTTTTCATCCGGGGGAATGGGAACTCCACCCGGAGGTGTTTGCTCAATTGGTTCTCCGTTGGGGCAAACCAGAATTGGATCTCATGGCATCTCGCCAGAACGCCAAGCTTCCTTGTTACGGATCCAGGTCCAGGGACCCAGAAGCGGCACTGATAGATGCTCTAGCAGCGCCTTGGTTCTTCAACCTGGCTTATGTGTTTCCACCGTTTCCTCTGCTCCCTCGTCTGATTGCCAAAATCAAACAGGAAAGAGCATCGGTGATATTGATAGCGCCTGCGTGGCCACGCAGGACCTGGTATGCAGACCTAGTGGACATGTCATCCTTTCCACCATGGACTCTGCCTCTGAGACAAGACCTTCTAATACAAGGTCCTTTCAATCATCCGAATCTACTTTCTCTGAGACTGACTGCATGGAGATTGAACGCTTGATCCTATCAAAGCGTGGCTTCTCCGAGTCAGTAATTGATACCTTAATACAGGCAGGAAAGCATGTCACCAGGAAAATTTACCACAAGATATGGCGTAAATATCTTCATTGGTGTGAATCCAAGAATTACTCATGGAGTAGGGATAGGATTTTCTAGGATATTGTCCTTCCTCCAAGAGGGTTTGGACAAAGGATTATCAGCTAGTTCTTTAAAGGGACAGATTTCTGCTCTGTCTATTCTTTTACACAAGCGTCTGGCAGAAGTTCCAGACGTTCAGGCATTTTGTCAGGCTTTAGTTAGAATTAAGCCTGTGTTTAAACCTGTTGCTCCTCCATGGAGCTTAAACTTGGTTCTTAAAGTTCTTCAAGGGGTTCCGTTTGAACCCCTTCATTCTATTGATATCAAACTTCTTTCATGGAAAGTTCTTTTTCTGATGGCTATTTCCTCGGCTCGAAGAGTCTCGGAGTTATCTGCCTTACATTGTGATTCTCCTTATCTGATCTTTCATTCAGATAAAGTTGTTCTGCGTACAAAACCTGGGTTTTTACCTAAGGTGGTTTCTAACAAGAATATCAATCAAGAGATTGTTGTTCCATCATTATGTCCTAATCCTTCTTCAAAGAAGGAACATCTTTTGCATAATCTAGACGTAGTCCGTGCCTTGAAGTTTTACTTACAGGCTACTAAAGATTTTCGCCAAACATCTAACCTGTTTGTTGTTTAGTCTGGACAGAGGAGAGGTCAGAAGGCCTCGGCAACCTCTCTTTCTTTTTGGCTTCGGAGTATAATCCATTTAGCCTATGAGACTGCTGGACAGCAGCCTCCTGAAAGGATTACAGCTCATTCTACTAGAGCTGTGGCTTCCACCTGGGCCTTTAAAAATGAGGCCTCTGTTGAACAGATTTGCAAGGCTGCAACTTGGTCTTCCCTTCATACTTTTTCCAAATTTTACAAATTTGATACTTTTGCTTCTTCGGAGGCTGTTTTTGGGAGAAAGGTTCTACAGGCAGTGGTTCCTTCCGTTTAAGTGTCCCTCCCATCATCCGTGTACTTTAGCTTTGGTATTGGTATCCCACAAGTAATGGATGATCCGTGGACTGGATACACTTAACAAGAGAAAACATAATTTATTCTTACCTGATAAATTTATTTCTCTTGTAGTGTATCCAGTCCACGGCCCGCCCTGTCCTTTTCAGGCAGGTCTATATTTTAATTAAACTACAGTCACCACTGCACCCTATGGTTTCTCCTTTTCTCGGCTTGTTTCGGTCGAATGACTGGATATGGCAGTGAGGGGAGGAGCTATATAGCAGCTCTGCTGTGGGTGATCCTGTTGGGAAGGAGAATATCCCACAAGTAATGGATGATCCGTGGACTGGATACACCTTACAAGAGAAATAAATTTATCAGGTAAGCATAAATTATGTTTTTACAGGCAACTTTGTAATTATATTAACAAGGTACAATAGCTATTAAATAGTTAATAACTATTTAATAGTTACCTAGTTAAAATAATAGCAAAATTACCTGTAAAATAAATCCTAACCTAAGTTACAATTAAACCTAACACTACACTATCAATAAATTAATTAAATACAATACCTACAATTATCTACAATTAAACCTAACACTACACTATCAATAAATTAATTAAACACAATATCTACAAATAAATACAATGAAATAAACTAACTAAAGTACAAAAAATAAAAAAGAACTAAGTTACAAAAAATAAAAAAATATTTACAAACATTAGAAAAATATTACAACAATTTTAAACTAATTACACCTACTCTAAGCCCCCTAATAAAATAACAAAGCCCCCCAAAATAAAAAAATGCCCTACCCTATTCTAAATTAAAAAAGTTCAAAGCTCTTTTACCTTACCAGCCCTGAAAAGGGCCCTTTGCGGGGCATGCCCCAAAGAATTCAGCTCTTTTGCCTGTAAAAAAAAAAAAATACAATACCCCCCCCCCAACATTACAACCCACCACCCACATACCCCTAATCTAACCCAAACCCCCCTTAAATAAACCTAACACTAAGCCCCTGAAGATCTTCCTACCTTATCTTCACCTCGCCGGGTATCACACTGATCCGTCCTGGCTCCGATGTCTTGATCCAAGCCCAAGCGGGGGGCTGAAGATGTCCATGATTCGGCTGAAGTCTTCATCCAAGCGGGAGCTGAAGAGGTCCATGATCCGACTGAAGTCTTCTATCAACGGCATCTTCAATCTTCTTTCTTCCGGATCCATGTTCATCCCGCCGACGTGGAACATCCATCTTCACCGATGACTTCCCGACGAATGACGGTTCCTTTAAGGGACGTCATCCAAGATGGCGTCCCTCGAATTCCGATTGGCTGATAGGATTCTATAAGCCAATCAGAATTAAGGTAGGAAAATTCTGATTGGCTGATGGAATCAGCCAATCAGAATCAAGTTCAATCCGATTGGCTGATCCGAGCTCGCATTCTATTGGCTGATCTATTGGCTGATCGGAACAGGGTAAGCCACCCTGAGTAGTGTTTGAAACAGGTTACACGTGTTTTGCCGCCAGGAAGTTCCGGTGCGGTTTCTTCATGACATAACAGTGCTTTTATGTACTGTTGTTATGTCATGAAGAAGCCGCACTGGAACTTCCTGGCGGCGAAACACGTGTTAACAGAGGATCTGTTGTGCCTTGACCGGGCCCTGGAAAGGGAAACGGAGACAGCTGTAACACAAAAGCGGTCCGGAAAATGACGATTACTGCAACAGAGGTCACGCAGAAATACAACGCATTGGTATCACATAGCCCAGGAGGTGGTGAGAGTGTATATGGGACCCTTAGTTGGAAGTATATCTTTCAGTAGGATTATCCCTTAATACCGATGATTGTGAACCTGCATACGCAATGTTATATTTCTACTAATGACCGCATTTGCATAAACTGCTTTCTAACAACTGACACCTATCTGTGACTACAGGATTGTGTCCTGACGGAGCTGAATGACGCATGCATGAACTGCTTTAACTAACAACTGACACCTATCTGTGACTACAGGATTATGTCCTGACGGAGCTGAATGACGCATGCATGAACTGCTTTAACTAACAACTGACACCTATCTGTGACTACAGGATTGTGTCCTGACGGAGCTGAATGACGCATGCATGAACTGCTTTAACTAACAACTGACACCTATCTGTGACTACAGGATTGTGTCCTGACGGAGCTGAATGACGCATGCATGAACTGCTTTAACTAACAACTGACACCTATCTGTGACTACAGGATTGTGTCCTGACGGAGCTGAATGACGCATGCATGAACTGCTTTAACTAACAACTGACACCTATCTGTGACTACAGGATTGTGTCCTGACGGAGCTGAATGACGCATGCATGAACTGCTTTAACTAACAACTGACACCTATCTGTGACTACAGGATTGTGTCCTGACGGAGCTGAATGACGCATGCATGAACTGCTTTAACTAACAACTGACACCTATCTGTGACTACAGGATTGTGTCCTGACGGAGCTGAATGACGCATGCATGAACTGCTTTAACTAACAACTGACACCTATCTGTGACTACAGGATTGTGTCCTGACGGAGCTGAATGACGCATGCATGAACTGCTTTAACTAACAACTGACACCTATCTGTGACTACAGGATTGTGTCCTGACGGAGCTGAATGACGCATGCATGAACTGCTTTCACTAACATATGGTTTTGCTGCACTTATTTATCTAACAACAACATTTTGCATGAACTGCTTATATTCTATATTGCCTTAATTCAACCCATAACAAAAGGGCAATATTGCAAATTGCTGTACGCAAGGATGCCTGGACTGCCTTGATTCATTAATGTTCATATATATGCAATTTTTACATGCATTAACAGCTATTTATATGCAAGCATTGTTCTAACTTACTTATGATCATACTTAATTCAACTGTTTATGTCAGACTACCACATTGCATTGTCAGTTGATAGCCATATATATCCACAGGACATTATAATATCTGTCTCCTATATTTTTGTCTGTATTTTTTATACCGTTATTATAAGTCACGTCATCTATGACATTTTTTGCTTGATATTGATATCCATTAATTTTGTGATGGTATAATTATATAGACACATAGTTTCCCCTATGGCCATATGTCTGTTTTAACCATTTAATATTCTATATGTATTTAGGGTATTACCAGTATGCCTGTTTTTACTCTATATGTAGCAGATCAATAAAGATTTGTTGTTTTGTAATTGGACGTCACGTGTGCATGTGTGAATCATTGCTGTGTACCTGGTTTCGCTTGCTCCATTGGTGCCATACATTCCTAGTATAGATTGTATTAGAATAGGGTAGTGCTGGCTATGGAATCCTTTTTTTCTGATCCTTTTTCTTATCTTATATTTCTTACTGTTTTTTTGTGATTAATATATATATGTATATACACATACTAACACATAAATATATATGTATATACACATAGTAACACATAAATATATATGTATATACACATACTAACACATAAATATATATGTATATACACATACTAACACATAAATATATATGTATATACACATACTAACACATAAATATAAATATATATATATATATATATATATATACACACACACATACTAACACATAAATATAAATATAAATATATATATATATATATATATATATATATATATACACACACACACATACTAACACATAAATATATATGTATATACACACATAGTAACACATAAATATATATGTATATACACATAGTAACACATAAATATATATGTATATACACATACTAACACATAAATATATATGTATATACACATACTAACACATAAATATATATGTATATACACACATAGTAACACATAAATATATATGTATATACACACATAGTAACACATAAATATATATGTATATACACACATAGTAACACATAAATATATATGTATATACACACATAGTAACACATAAATATATATGTATACACACACATACTAACACATAAATATATATGTATATATACACATACTAACACATAAATATAAATATAAATATATATATATATATATATATATATACACACACACACATACTAACACATAAATATATATGTATATACACACATAGTAACACATAAATATATATGTATATACACATAGTAACACATAAATATATATGTATATACACATACTAACACATAAATATATATGTATATACACATACTAACACATAAATATATATGTATATACACATAGTAACACATAAATATATATGTATATACACATACTAACACATAAATATATATGTATATACACATACTAACACATAAATATATATGTATATACACATACTAACACATAAATATATATGTATATACACATACTAACACATAAATATATATATATACACACACATACTAACACATAAATATATATGTATATACACATAATAACACATAAATATATATTTATATACACATAATAACACATAAATATATATGTATATACACATACTAACACATAAATATATATGTATATACACATAGTAACACATAAATATATATGTATATACACATACTAACACATAAATATATATGTATATACACATACTAACACATAAATATATATGTATATACACATACTAACACATAAATATATATTTATATACACATAATAACACATAAATATATATGTATATACACATAGTAACACATAAATATATATGTATATACACATACTAACACATAAATATATATGTATATACACATACTAACACATAAATATATATGTATATACACATACTAACACATAAATATATATGTATATACATATACTAACACATAAATATATATGTATATACACATAGTAACACATAAATATATATGTATATACACATACTAACACATAAATATATATGTATATACACATACTAACACATAAATATATATGTATATACACATAGTAACACATAAATATATATGTATATACACATACTAACACATAAATATATATGTATATACACATACTAACACATAAATATATATGTATATACACATACTAACACATAAATATATATTTATATACACATAATAACACATAAATATATATGTATATACACATA
>NC_069505.1:7297417-7477417 GCF_027579735.1 Bombina bombina
GTGAGCCCCTTACACCGCCGCCATCTATTTTAAAAATATTAACCCCTAATTTAATCCCCCTACACCGCCGCCAGCTATATTAACTATATTAACCCTAATTATATTAGGGTTAATATAGTTAATATAGTTATTATATTATATATATTAACTATATTAACCCTAATTATATTAGGGTTAATATAGTTAATATCGTTATTATATTATATATATATTAAGTATAATAACCCTATCTAACTCTAACATCCCTAACTAAATTCTTATTAAAATAGATCTAATTAATATTAATATTATTAATTAAAATATTCCTATTTAAATCTAAATACTTACCTATAAAATAAACCCTAAGATAGCTACAATGTAATTAATAATTACATTGTAGCTATTTTAGGGTTTATATTTATTTTACAGGTAACTTGGCATTTATTTTAACTAGGTACAATAGCTATTAAATAGTTAATAACTATTTAATAGCTACCTAGTTAAAATAATTACCAATTTACCTGTAAAATAAATCCTAACCTAAGTTACAAATACACCTACACTATCAATAAATTAAATAAACTACAAATATCTAAACTAAAATTCAATAAAATAAACTAAACTAAATTACATAAAACAAACACTAAATTACAAAAAATAAAAAAAATATTACAAGATTTTTAAGCTAATTAAACCTATTCTAAGCCCCCTAATAAAATAATAAAGCCCCCCAAAATAAAAAAAATTCCCTACCCTATTCTAAATTTAAAAAGTTCACAGTTCTTTTACCTTACCAGCCCTTAAAAGGGCCTTTTGCGGGGCATGCCCCAAAGAAAACAGCTCTTTTGCCTGAAAATAAAAAAACACAATACCACCCCCAACATTATTCTAAACCCACCCAAACCCCCCTTAAAAAAACCTAACACTATCCCCCTGAAGATCTCCCTACCTTGTCTTCACCCAGCCGGGCAGAACTCTTCATCCGATCCGGGCGATGTCCAATCAAGCGGCAGTGAAGTCTTCTTCCATCCGGCGATGTCTTCAATCAAGCGGCAGTGAAGTCTTCTTCGATCCAGGCAATGTCTTCAATCAAGCGGCAGTGAAGTCTTCTTCCATCCGGCGATGTCTTCAAGCAAAGCGGCATCTTCAATCTTCTTTCTTCGCTCCTCCGCCGTGGAGCATCCATCCTGCACGAAGACTGAATGAGGAATGAGGTACCTTTAAATGACGTCATCCAAGATGACGTCCGTCGAATTCCGATTGGCTGATAGGATTCTATCAGCCAATCAGATTTTTCTACCTTAATTCCGATTGGCTGATAGAATCCTATCAGCCAATCGGAATTCGACGGACGCCATCTTAGATGACATCATTTAAAGATACCTCATTCCTAGTTCAGTCTTCGTTCAGGATGGATGCTCCGCGGCGGAGGAGCGAAGAAAGAAGATTGAAGATGCCGCTTTGCTTGAAGACATCGCCGGATGGAAGAAGACTTCACTGCCGCTTGATTGAAGACATCGCCCGGATGGAAGAAGACTTCACTGCCACTTGATTGAAGACATCGCCGGATGGAAGAAGACTTCACTGCCGCTTGATTGAAGACATCGCCCGGATGGAAGAAGACTTCTCTGCCGCTTGATTGGACATCGCCCGGATCGGATGAAGAGTTCTGCCCGGCTGGGTGAAGACAAGGTAGGGAGATCTTCAGGGGGGTAGTGTTAGGTTTTTTTAAGGGGGGTTTGGGTGGGTTTAGAATAAGGGTATGTGGGTGGTGGGTTGTAATGTTGGGGGGTGGTATTGTGTTTTTTTTTTACAGGCAAAAGAGCTGTTTTCTTTGGGGCATGCCCCGCAAAAGGCCCTTTTAAGGGCTGGTAAGGTAAAACTGTGAACTTTTTAAATTTAGAATAGGGTAGGGAATTTTTTTATTTTGGGGGGCTTTATTATTTTATTAGGGGGCTTAGAATAGGTGTAATTAGCTTAAAAATCTTGTAATTTTTTTATTTTTTGTAATTTAGTGGGGTTTTTTTTTGTAATTTAGTTTAGTTTATTTTATTGAATTTTTGTTTAGATATTTATAGTTTATTTAATTTATTGATAGTGTAGGTGTATTTGTAACTTAGGCTAGGATTTATTTTACAGGTAAATTGGTAATTATTTTAACTAGGTAGCTATTAAAAAGTTATTAACTATTTAATAGCTATTGTACCTAGTTAAAATAAATACCAAGTTACCTGTAAAATAAATATAAACCCTAAAATAGCTACAATGTAATTATTAATTATATTGTAGCTATCTTAGGGTTTATTTTATAGGTAAGTATTTAGATTTAAATAGGAATATTTTAATTAATAATATTAATATTAATTAGATCTATTTAGTTAGGGATGTTAGAGTTAGATAGGGTTATTATACTTAATATATATATATAATATAATAACGATATTAACTATATTAACCCTAATATAATTAGGGTTAATATAGTTAATATAGCTGGCGGCCATGTAGGGGGATTAAATTAGGGGTTAATATTTTTAAAATAGATGGCGGCGCTGTAAGGGGCTCACTTTAGGAGGTAGGTAAGATAGATGGCGGCGGGGTAGGGGCTCACTTTAGGGGGTAGGTAAGGTAGATGGCGGCGGTGTAAGGGGCTCACTTTAGGGGGTAGGTAAGGTAGATGGCAGCGGTGTAAGGGGCTCACTTTAGGGGGTAGGTAAGGTAGATGGCGGCGGGGTAGAAGCTCACTTTAGGGGGTAGGTAAGGTAGATGGCGGCGGGTTAGGGGCTCACTTTAGGGGGTAGGTAAGGTAGATGGCGGCGGGGTAGGGGCTCACTTTGGGGGGTAGGTAAGGTAGCTGGCGATGGTGTAGGGGGATCACATTAGGGGGTTATACTTTTATTGTAGGTGGCGGCGGGGTCCGGGAGCGGCGGTTTAGGGGTTAAACACTTTATTAGGGATTGCGGCGGGGGATCGCGGTTGACAGGTAGATAGACATTGCGCATGCGTTAGGTGTTAGGTTTTATTTAACAGGTAGTTTAGGGAGTTACGGGGCTCCAATAGACAGCGTAAGGCTTACTACGGCTGCATTTTGTGGCGAGGTGAAAATGGAGTAAGATTTCTCCATTTTCGCCACGTAAGTCCTTACGCTGTATATTGGATACCAAACTGCGCGGGTTTGGTATACCTGCCTATGGCCAAAAAAACTAGGGGCGAAGGCAGAAATATACGAGCATAACTTCTAGGTTATGCCGTATATGTGATACCAAACCAGCGCAAATTTCAGTGTTGCCGGCTTTTGCGGGTGACGCTGCATATCGGATCGGGCCCCAAGTATTAAAAAAAACAAACTAACCGCCGCGTCAATCATTAAAAAAAAACTAACCGCCGAATCAAGTATTAAAAAAAAAACTAACCGCCCGCATCAAGTATTAAAAAAAAAAACTAACCGCCCACATCAAGTATTAAAAAAAACAAACTAACCGCCCACATCAAGTATTAAAAAAAAAAAACTAACCGCCGCATCAAGCATTAAAAAAAAAATAACCGCTGCATCAAGTATTAAAAAAAAAAAACTAACCGCCCGCATCAAGTATTAAATAAAAACTAACCAGGGGGGCGGAGCCTACACTCAAAGCGGCTAGACGCGTCTTTATGAAGCTCTGTAAGTTTTTATAGATTTTTGCAAACTACCTACAGCAAACTGTTGCTATTCTAAACTCATAAGCTGGATTAAGTTCTTGAGGTCTGATAGACTCTAAGAGCTGAAGATTGGACTGTGTTTTGCCTATGCTCTTTGAGTCAGCCACGCTGCAGACTTTCTCACAGGCCTAGAAGCCATCTTACAGCTACGCAGCACTGAATAAGGAAAGCGAGCCCTGTGTGGATTATGAAGTGTGGGTCTGGGGCTGCCGCACACTAACCCCCCCCCCCCGTACACCGGGGTTACAATATCCAGTATTTGGATAACAATCTTTACATTTGCAAGAGCCATATAAAGTTTCTATAGCAGGAAAGGGAATACTGATAATTACTGTTCAGATGGCTATGGCAGCGGTTGATAAATGGGAACTGGAGATGCAGAATTTGATACGGCACCATTTTGAGGATTTGGAGAGGCAGTTATGCCAGATCCTAGAGTTAGGAGGATTTATACCCCTGGAGGAATCAACACCCCCAGACATTGTGGAAAGGGCTGAGGAACCAGCTGGGGAGATCTCGGAGTCGGAGCGACATATGCCTCAGCTTTGCCCGAACCCATCTAATACAACATGGGAATCCGGACCGCTTCAGCTGCCCCAGAGCAACTGCAAAGTCTCCCAGAGTATACCCGCTATTACAATGGGACTTACGAATTTCTCTGTTTACCCCCTGCACTTACCGGTCTCCTATACACCTTCACCATCGACTGGCCAAACTAAAGTGGAGAGAACCGGCTCATTAACAATTCACTGGCATCTATCTACAGAGGGGAGTCTGTCTTGGAGGAGATCGGTTAAGCTACTAATACCGACAAAGAAGTATAGGGCTCCTGCATACACAGAGCAGTCCCGCTATACAGACATGAAGAAAGTAGTGAATAGCAATATGTCTGCCGTATCTGGAGGACTTTTATGTCAGGATCACTCTATGGCAAAAGATGGGGAAATGGCATCTTTACCCATTTTACTGCACCAACAGTTGTTGATCTCAGTGTTACCTAACTGGGATCCGGGAGGTCTGTGCTTTTTGAACTATGCACGATACCGGGGACCCTTGGACATGAGAGGTCGATCTGGAATTGGCTAAATATTTTATTTCTATAAAGGTGGGTGTTGTAAACACTTCAGTAGGCAGCCGGCTCACGGACTTAAGATTATGTTCCCCACAGGAACTCCCACTTTGACTCTGACTTTTTGTATATATTTAATATGAAAAATACCATCCTATATCTGCTTGCATAACCTCCTTCACGTTTACTGTCAAAGTTTGTTATTTAATTATTGTGTTCGCATATATATATAAATTTAGATCATTGTGAGATAGCCACTTAAGAGGGAGTTAAGATTCTTAGTGCTGGCAAGTTACATTTAGCCTCAGCATTGCTTTTACCACTCAGTTCTCTAACACAGTGTGAATGCTTTTTGGGAGCGATGCTGGAGATTTGCAGGGTCAATGTACTCATAAACTTTTAGTCACGTCTATGCTTCGCTACGGTAATGAGCCATATGCCCTCTTATATAATAACTTGCCACAGGACTAATTAGACAACCTCACTGTGAGCTCTCTAATTGTCAAAGGTATGTGTGGGTCTGAACCTCAACTGCAAAACAATCAATACTCTGAGTGGTTTGCTTCACCTTACCCAGAAGGTTACTATGTATGGAGGTACACTCAGTGGTTAATAAGTGAATGTGATGTTATTTAGGAAACAACTTTGCACACTGGCTGTTCCGCAGGTTGTTGAGATTAAACTTGAGTAAGAGCTTAGATCTAGTTATGAAGTACTTAAGATCTGCTACTCTGTTAAAGAATTTAAGGTACAAGTACTGAACATTAAGGTCTGTGTGGATTTCTACGTAGTATGGTGCAGACCCTAACTTAAGTTTAGAGAGTCTTAGCAATCCTAAACCCCTCCGGTTTTAGTACTTTCAGTTCTGATCTGCAGCGGGTCTGTCTGTTCTGTGAGCATAGCGTGGAGCTGCAGCGGTGACGTCACCCGCTCTGTGTGTACAGCTGAGGGGAGGCTGTAGGCAGCTGAGTTTTCCAGCGGTGAGAACCGCGACTGAACACAATGTAAGATTTTAATTCCGGCTGAGTAGAAGCAGGTAAGCCAAGGCGAGTAGTCCTTGGGGGCCAGTGCATAAGAGTCACAGTGTCAAAATTCCACTAGGGAAACTGGAGTTAGTGACAAGGCAGCTTCTGTTGGTTAAGGCAGCAAACGTAGGAATGTTGGTATCAGAGTAAATCCTCCTCAGTATTAGACTTCCTTACGGCCACAAGTGAACATATGTATACAGTGACAGGATATAACCTGTATTTGTAATCCAAGTACTAGTGAGATTGAGAAGTGCATATACGGCTTAGCACAAGCATAGCAAATAACCCTTACTCTAATGTTTATGATGTAATCTCTCTACTGAACGCCTCCACAGCAGCTGCAACTTCTGCCCATTAAATCACAGATATGTATTCTTAAGAATTCCTTCCCCATTACAGTAAATCACTCCATATGTCATTAGCCAAATTAGTTCTCTGTTGGAATATTTAGTAAATAATAGTTATCAGTATAGTTATTTTCTTATTATGGGTTCAATTAAATGCTTCCCATAGTCATTAAATGTACTTAAAGTATGTTGTTTCCCAAACTAGTTGCTTGCATTTGGGGTCCAAAAGTGGCCCATTTTGTTATTTTCTTTGTTCCCCCTAAAATTCCCTATTATGTCTAAAACTCTTTTCAGGAGGTCCAAGAGAGGCCTCTATTTTTCATAGAGGGAAGCCATTGTCTACGTCTTTCTACTATATTTCAAGGGGACTCTCCTTAAATTGAAAACCTGAGGTTATCTTATATTTATATAATTGGGCGATTAACTGTTTGCATATTGTGATACCTAATATGTATATTGTATGGTTATTATCCTATGCTTTTGAAACCAAGTTTTTATTTGCCTGTACCATGTTTTTTGTTCTCCTTAACAACCTCAATAAAAATATTAAAAAAATAAAATAAATAAAAACTAACCGCCCACATCAAGTATTAAAAAAAACAACTAACCGCCCACATCAAGTATTAAAAAAAACAACTAACCGCCCACATCAAGTATTAAAAAAAACAAACTAACCGCTGCATCAAGCATTAAAAATAAACTAACCGCCCGCATCAAGTATTAATAAAAACTAACCGCCCGCATCAAGTATTAATAAAAACTAACCGCCCGCATCAAGTATTAAATAAAAACTAACCGCCCGCATCAAGTATTAAATAAAAACTAACCGCCCGCATCAAGTATTAAATAAAAACTAACCGCCGGCATCAAGTATTAAATAAAAACTAACCGCCCGCATCAAGTATTAAATAAAAACTAACCGCCCGCATCAAGTATTAAAAAAAAAAAAAACTAACCGCCCACATCAAGTATTAAAAAAAACAAACTAACCGCTGCATCAAGCATTAAAAATAAACTAACCGCCCGCATCAAGTATTAATAAAAACTAACCGCCCGCATCAAGTATTAATAAAAACTAACCGCCCGCATCAAGTATTAAATAAAAACTAACCGCCGGCATCAAGTATTAAATAAAAACTAACCGCCGGCATCAAGTATTAAATAAAAACTAACCGCCCACATCAAGTATTAAAAAAAACAAACTAACCGCCGCATCAAGCATTAAAAATAAACTAACCGCCGAATCAAGTATTAAATAAAAACTAACCGCCCGCATCAAGTATTAATAAAAACTAACCGCCCGCATCAAGTATTAATAAAAACTAACCGCCCGCATCAAGTATTAAAAAAAAAACTAACCGCCCGCATCAAGTATTAATAAAAACTAACCGCCCGCATCAAGTATTAAATAAAAACTAACTGCCCGCATCAAGTATTAAAAAAAACTAACCGCCCGCATCAAGTATTAATAAAAACTAACCGCCCGCATCAAGTATTAAATAAAAACTAACTGCCCGCATCAAGTATTAATAAAAACTAACCGCCCGCATCAAGTATTAAATAAAAACTAACTGCCCGCATCAAGTATTAATAAAAACTAACCGCCCGCATCAAGTATTAAAAAAAAACTAACTGCCCGCATCAAGTATTAATAAAAAACTAACCGCCCGCATCAAGTATTAAATAAAAACTAACTGCCCGCATCAAGTATTAATAAAAACTAACCGCCCGCATCAAGTATTAAAAAAAAACTAACTGCCCGCATCAAGTATTAATAAAAACTAACCGCCCGCATCAAGTATTAAATAAAAACTAACTGCCCGCATCAAGTATTAATAAAAACTAACCGCCCGCATCAAGTATTAAAAAAAAACTAACTGCCCGCATGAAGTATTAATAAAAACTAACTGCCCGCATCAAGTAATAAATAAAAACTAACCGCCCGCATCAAGTATTAATAAAAACTAACCGCCCGCATCAAGTATTAAAAAAAAACTAACCGCCCGCATAAAGTATTAATAAAAACTAACCGCCCGCATCAAGTATTAATAAAAAACTAACCGCCCACATCAAGTATTAATAAAAACTAACTGCCCGCATCAAGTATTAATAAAAACTAACCGCCCGCATCAAGTATTAAAAAAAAACTAACTGCCCGCATCAAGTATTAATAAAAACTAACCGCCCGCATCAAGTATTAAAAAAAAACTAACCGCCCGCATCAAGTATTAAATAAAAACTAACCGCCCGCATCAAGTATTAATAAAAACTAACCGCCCGCATCAAGTATTAATAAAAACTAACCGCCCGCATCAAGTATTAAATAAAAACTAACTGCCCGCATCAAGTATTAATAAAAAACTAACCGCCCGCATCAAGTATTAATAAAAACTAACCGCCCGCATCAAGTATTAATAAAAACTAACCGCCCGCATCAAGTATTAAATAAAAACTAACCGCCCGCATCAAGTATTAATAAAAACTAACTGCCCGCATCAAGTATTAAAAAAAAACTAACTGCCCGCATCAAGTATTAATAAAAACTAACCGCCCGCATCAAGTATTAATAAAAACTAACCGCTCTCATCAAGTATTAAATAAAAACTAACCGCCCGCATCAAGTATTAATAAAAACTAACCGCTCGCATAAAGTATTAAATAAAAACTAACCGCCCGCATAAAGTATTAAAAAAAAACGAACCGCCCGCATCAAGTATTAAATAAAATCTAAACGCCCGCATAAAGTATTAAATAAAACTAACCACCCGCATAAAGTATTAAATGAAAACTAACCGCCCGCATCAAGTATTAAATAAAATCTAAACGCCCGCATAAAGTATTAAATAAAAACTAACCGCCCGCATGAAGTATTAAATAAAAACTAACCGCCGGCATCAAGTATTAAATAAAAACTAACCGCCGGCATCAAGTATTAAATAAAAACTAACCGCCCACATCAAGTATTAAATAAAAACTAACCGCCGGCATCAAGTATTAAATAAAAACTAACCGCCCACATCAAGTATTAAATAAAAACTAACCGCCCACATCAAGTATTAAATCAAAACTAACCGCCCACATCAAGTATTAAATAGAAACTAACCGCCCGCATCAAGTATAAAAAAACAAAAAAAACCACGCCAGCACGAATTATATAATAAAAAAAACTCCTACACAAAGTATTAACACATACATCGCAAACCCCCACATCGCTAAATAATAAAGTAATTAACCCCTTAATCACCTAACCGTCAACCACCCACATCGCAATACACTTAATTACCCTATTAACCCCTAAACCGCAAACCCCCCCAAATTGCAATACACCTAATTATCCTATTAACCCCTAAACCGCCAAAACCCACAACGCAAATGACTATTTAAATAACTAAGCCCCCTAATCTAACACCCCCTAACCTAACACGCCCTTAAATTAACCCAAATTAAATAAACTAATAAATTCTAAAGTTAAAAAAAACAAAAAACAACTAACGACCAGATTCTGAGTTTTGCGGTAAGAGGGGTGCGGTGCTAACTTGCGCGCTATTGTCACCGCTCACTTCCCTACAGCGCTGGTATTACAAGTTTTCATAAACCCGGCGTTAAAAGACAAGAAGTGAGCGTAGAGCAAACTTGTGCTCCATACCGCACTCCAATACCAGCGCTGCTTAAGTCAGCGGTGAGCTGGTTTTACGTGCTCATGCACGATTTCCCCATCAATGGGGAGAGCCGGCTGAAAAAAGCCTAACACCTGCAATAAAGCAGCGTAAAGCTCAGTAACGCAGCCCCATTGATTCCTAACATGAACCCTGAGTCTAAACACCCCTAATCTTACACTTATTAACCCCTAATCTGCCGCCCCCGACATCGCGACATCTACATTTTACTTATTAACCCCTAATCTGCCACCCCCAACATTGCCGACACCTACATTATACTTATTAACCCCTAATATGCCACCTCCAACATCGCCGACACCTACATTATACTTATTAACCCCTAATATGCCGCACCCAACATCGCAGACACCTACATTATACTTATTAACCCCTAATCTGACGCTCCGGACACCGCCGCCACTATAATAAACATATTAACCTCTAAACCGCCACACTTCCGCCTCGCAAACACTAGTTAAATATTATTAACCCCTAATCTGCCGCCCCTAACATCTCCGCCACCTACCTACATTTATTAACCCCTAATCTGCCGCCTCCAACGTCGCCGCCACTATAATAAACATATTAAACCCTAAACCGCCGTACTACCGCATTGCAAACATTAGTTAAATAGTATTAACTCTTAATCTGCCGTCCCTAACATCGCCGCTACTATACTAAAGTTATTAACCCCTAAACCTAAATCTAACCTTAACCCTAACACCTACTAACTTAAATATAATTAAAATAAATCTAACTAAAAATTCCTATCATTACCTAAATAATTCCTATTTAAAACTAAATACTTACCTATAAAATAAACCCTAAGCTAGCTATAATATAACTAATAGTTACATTGTATCTAGCTTAGAGTTTATGTTTATTTCACAGCTAAGTTTGTATTTATTTTAACTAGGTAGAATAGTTACTAAATAGTTATTAACCATTTACTAACTACCTAGCTAAAATAAATACAAATTTACCTGTAAAATAAAACCTAACCTAAGTTACAATTACACCTAACACTACATTTAAATTAATTACCTAAATTAAATACAATTACCTAAATTACAAAAACAAACAAACACTAAATAACAGAAAATAAAAAACAAATTACAGATATTTAAACTAATTACACCTAATCTAATAGCCATAACAAAATAAAAAAAAGCCCCAGGAGATTTGACATTAAATATCTTTTTAACGGTTGTGATATTAGACAAATTCTCAGGAATCCTATTTCATTAGTAGTTTTACTTACGAGCTGTAGGTGGCACTGTTGGCCCATGATTAAAGGGACAGTCTAGTAAAAATGTAACTTTCATGATTCAGAAGGAGCATGTAATTTTAAACAACTTTCCAATCTACTTTTATCATCAATCATATTTGCTTTGTTCTCTAGGTATTCTTTGTTGAAATCTAAACCTAGGTAGCATCACATGCTATTTTCTAAGCCCTTAAAGGTCTCCTCTTATCTCAGTGCATTTGATAGTTTTTTTTACAGCTAGACAGTGCAAGTTCATGTGTGTCATATAGATAACATTGGGCTCACTCCTGAAGAGTTATTTATGACGCAGCACTGATTGGTTAAAATGCAAGTCTGACAAAAGAACTGATATAAGGGGGAAGTTTGCAGAAGTTTAGATACAAGGTAATTACAGAGGTAAAAAGTATATTAATATAACTGAGATAAGGGGCAGTCTGCAGAGGCTTAGATACAAGGTAATTACAGAGGTAAAAAGTATATTAATATAACTGAGATAAGGGGCAGTCTGCAGAGGCTTAGATACAAGGTAATTACAGAGGTAAAAAGTATATTAATATAACTGAGATAAGGGGCAGTCTGCAGAGGCTTAGATACAAGGTAATTACAGAGGTAAAAAGTATATTAATATAACTGAGATAAGGGGAAGTCTGCAGAGACTTAGATACAGGGTAATCACAGAGGTAAAAAGTATATTACTATAACTGAGATAAGGGGAAGTCTGCAGAGGCTTAGATACAATGTAATTACAGAGGTAAAAATAAGGGGCAGTCTGCAGAGGCTTAGATACAAGGTAATCACAGAGGTAAAAAGTATATTAATATAACTGAGATAAGGAGCAGTCTGCAGAGGCTTAAATACAAGGTAATCACAGAGCTAAAACTGAGATAAGGGGCAGTCTGCAGAGGCTTAGATACAAGGTAACCACAGAGGTAAAACTGAGATAAGGGGGCAGTCTGCAGAGGCTTAGATACAGGGTAATCACAGAGGTAAAACTGAGATAAGGGGGCAGTCTGCAGAGGCTTAGATACAAGGTAATCAGAGGTAAAACTGAGATAAGGGGCAGTCTACAGAGGCTTAGATACAAGGTAATCACAGAGGTAAAACTGAGATAAGGGGGCAGTCTGCAGAGGCTTAGATACAAGGTAATCACAGAGGTAAAAAGTATATTAATTTAACTGAGATAAGGGGGCAGTCTGCAGAGGCTTAGATATAAGGTAATCACAGAGGTAAAACTGAGATAAGGGGGCAGTCTGCAGAGGCTTAGATACAGGGCAATCACAGAGGTAAAACTGAGATAAGGGGCAGTCTGCAGAGGCTTAGATACAGGGTAATTACAGAGGTAAAAAGTATATTAATTTAACTGAGATAAGGGGGCAGCCTGCAGAGGCTTAGATATAAGGTAATCACAGAGGTAAAACTGAAATAAGGGGGCAGTCTGCAGAGGCTTAGATACAGGGCAATCACAGAGGTAAAACTGAGATAAGGGGCAGTCTGCAGAGGCTTAGATATAAGATAATTACAGAGGTAAAAAGTATATTAATATAACTGAGATAAGCGGGCAGTCTGCAGAGGCTTAGATACAAGGTAATCACAGAGGTAAAACTAAGATAAAGGGGCAGTCTGCAGAGGCTTAAATACAAGGTAATCACAGAGGTAAAACTGAGATAAGGGGGCAGTCTGCAGAGGCTTAGATACAAGGTAATCACAGAGGTAAAACTGAGATAAGGGGGAAGTCTGCAGAGGCGTAGATACAGGGTAATCACAGAGGTAAAACTGAGATAAGGGGACAGTCTGCAGAGGCTTAGATACAAGGTAATCACAGAGGTTAAACTGAGATAAGGGGCAGTCTGCAGAGGCTTAGATACAGGGTAATCACAGAGGTAAAACTGAGATAAGGGGAGCAGCCTGCAGAGGCTTAGATACAAGGTAATCACAGAGGTAAAACTGAGATAAGGGGCAGTCTGCAGAGGCTTAGATACAAGGTAATCACAGAGGTAAAACTGAGATAAGGGAGCAGTCTGCAGAGGCTTAGATACAAGGTAATCACAGAGGTAAAACTGAGATAAGGGGGTAGTCTGCAGAGGTTTAGATACAAGGTAATCACAGAGGTAAAACTGAGATAAGGGGCAGTCTGCAGAGGCTTAGATACAGGGTAATCACAGAGGTAAAACTGAGATATGGGGGCAGTCTGCAGAGGTTTAGATACAAGGTAATCACAAAGGTAAAACTGAGATAATGGGCAGTCTGCAGAGGCTTAGATACAGGGTAATCACAGAGGTAAAACTGAGATAAGGGGAGCAGCTTGCAGAGGCTTAGATACAGGGTAATCACAGAGGTAAAACTGAGATAAGGAGGCAATCTGCAGAGGCTTAGATACAAGGTAATCACAGAGGTAAAACTGAGATAAGGAGACAGTCTGCAGAGGCTTAGATACAAGGTAATCACAGAGGTAAAACTGAGATAAGGGGCAGTCTGCAGAGGCTTAGATACAAGGTAATCACAGAGGTAAAACTGAGATAAGGGAGCAGTCTGCAGAGGCTGATACAAGGTAATCACAGAGGTAAAACTGAGATAAGGGGACAGTCTGCAGAGGCTTAGATACAAGGTAATCACAGAGGTAAAACTGAGAAAAGGAGGCAGTCTGCAGAGGCTTAGATACAGGGTAATCACAGGGGTAAAACTGAGATAAGGGGCAGTCTGCAGAGGCTTAGATACAAGGTAATCACAGAGGTAAAACTGAGATAAGGGGCAGTCTGCAGAGGCTTAGATACAGGGTAATCACAGAGGTAAAACTGAGATAAGGGGCAGTCTGCAGAGGCTTAGATACAAGGTAATCACAGAGGTAAAACTGAGATAAGGGGGCATTCTGCAGAGGCTTAGATACAAGGTAATCACAGAGGTAAAACTGAGATAAGGGGACAGTCTGCAGAGGCTTAGATACAAGGTAATCACAGAGGTAAAACTGAGATAAGGAGGCAGTCTGCAGAGGCTTAGATACAAGGTAATCACAGAGGTAAAACTGAGATAAGGGGACAGCCTGCAGAGGCTTAGATACAAGGTAATCAGAGGTAAAACTGAGATAAGGGGCAGTCTGCAGAGGCTTAGATACAAGGTAATCACAGAGGTAAAACTGAGATAAGGGGGAAGTCTGCAGAGGCTTAGATACAAGGTAATCACAGAGGTAAAACTGAGATAAGGGGCAGTCTGCAGAGGCTTAGATACAAGGTAATCACAGAGGTAAAACTGAAATAAGGGGGAAGTCTGCAGAGGCTTAGATACAAGGTAATCACAGAGGTAAAACTGAGATAAGGGGACAGCCTGCAGAGGCTTAGATACAAGGTAATCACAGAGGTAAAACTGAGATAAGGGGCAGTCTGCAGAGGCTTAGATACAGGGTAATCACAGAGGTAAAACTGAGATAAGGGGCAGTCTGCAGAGGCTTAGATACAGGGTAATCACAGAGATAAAACTGAAATAATGGGAGCAGCCTGCAGATGCTTAGATACAAGGTAATCAAAGAGGTAAAACTGAGTTAAGGGGGCAGTCTGCAGAGGCTTAGATACAAGGTAATCACAGAGGAAAAACTGAGATAAGGGGCAGCCTGCAGAGGCTTAGATACAAGGTAATCACAGAGGTAAAACTGAGATAAGGGGGCAGTCTGCAGAGGCTTAGATACAAGGTAATCACAGGGGTAAAACTGAGATAAGGGGCAGTCTGCAGAGGCTTAGATACAGGGTAATCACAGAGGTAAAACTGAGATAAGGGGGCAGTCTGCAGAGGTGTGTATACAAGGTAATCACAGAGGTAAAACTGAGATAAGGGGGCAGTCTGCAGAGGCTTAGATACAGGGTAATCACAGAGGTAAAACTGAGATAAGGGAGCAGTCTGCAGAGGCTTAGATACAAGGTAATCACAGAGGTAAAACTGAGATAAGGGGACAGTCTGCAGATGCTTAGATTCAAGGCAATCACAGAGGTAAAACTGAGATAAGGGGGCAGTCTGCAGAGGCTTAGATACAAGGTAATCACAGAGGTAAAATTGAGATAAGGGGCAGTCTGCAGAGGCTTAGATACTAGGTAATCACAGGGGTAAAACTGAGATAAGGGGCAGTCTGCAGAGGCTTAGATACAGGGTAATCACAGAGGTAAAACTGAGATAAGGGGGCAGTCTGCAGAGGCTTAGATACAAGGTAATCACAGAGGTAAAACTGAGATAAGGGTGCAGTCTGCAGAGGCTTATGTAGCAGAGAGGCAGTAGAATCTGTAATATCTTTTTGGTAAGCAGAGGCAAGCAAATAACTACTCTTGGTAATTGTAATAATAACCACTTTCCACCAAGAACTAGACGACACATAGCTTGGGAGTTTTGCCACAATGCTCCCCCAGAACCAAACCGGCATACCCAGTCTGATCCCAATGGATTGGCTTGGGGAGGTCCGGAGGAGTGTTCACAGATCAAGGTTCAAGTTCAGTTTGTCTGGACAACCCGTCAGCGTTGCCGTTTTGCTTCCCAGGTCGGTAATGGATTGTTAAGTCAAACGGCTGCAGCGCCAAACTCCAGCGCAACAGCCGGGCATTGTCTCCGGATACCCTGTTCAGCCACACCAACCGGTTGTGATCTGTGAGCAGGGAAAATTGTTGTCCATATAGATATGGTTGAAGTTTCTTGAGGGCCCACACCACAGCCAGGCATTCCTTTTCGATGGCGGCGTAGCTAACTTCTCGGGGTAACAGTTTCCTGCTTAGGTAGGTCACAGGATGCTTGCCGCCATCAGCCCCGACTTGGCTCAGCACGGCTCCTAATCCAAACATAGAAGCGTCTGTATGGACGAGAAAGCGTTTAGTTGGATCCGGGGCAGCAAGGATAGGGGCATTTACGAGAGCGTTTTTCAGTTCTTAAAATGCTTGTTCACACTCTGGGCTCCAGGTAACAATCTTAGGAAGGTTTTTACGGGTGAGGTCAGTGAGGGGTTTGGCTAGGGTACTATAATTAGGTACGAACTTCCTATAATAGCCTGCGGCACCTAGAAAGGCTAGCACTTGGGTCTTGGTATGGGGAGTGGGCCACTTGGCTACGGCCTCTACCTTGGCCGGCTCGGGCTTCTGCTGCCCGCTACCTACTCAGTGCCCTAGGTACTGGACCTCCGCCATCCCTATATGACATTTGCTAGGCTTAAGGGTTAATCCTGTCTCCCTAATGCGATCTAGGATCGCCCCTATATGGTTAAAATGCTCGTCCCAGGGGCTGCTAAATATAGCTATGTCGTCTAAATAGGCGCATGCGTATTCTTGGGACCCATCCAGTAGCCGATCTACCATTCACTGGAAAGTAGCCGGAGTATTCTTCATCCTGAATGGCATGACCTTGAATTGGTACAGGCCAAACGGGCTGATTTGGGGAGGGCATCCTCGGCTAGTGAGATCTGCCAGTACCCTTTACACGGATCTATGGTGGTGAAGTACTGGCCTCGAGCCATTTTATCCAGTAGCTCATCTATCCGGGGCATAGGGTAGGCGTCAGAGACGGTTTTATCATTAAGTTTCCGGTAGTCTACGCAGAAGCGGGTCGTGCCGTCCCGCTTCGGCTCTAGAACTACCGGCGAGGCCTAGGGGCTGTCCGAGTGCTCAATCACTCCTAACTGTAGCATCTCTTCAATCTCCTTCCGCATATGTTCTCTCACCGATTCTGGTATGCGGTAAGGAGTTTAACGCATGGGGAGGTGACCTGGGGTTTCTACCCTATGGGTGGCCAGTTGGGTATATCCAGGCACGTTGGAGAACATGTCTCTCTTTTCCTGCAGTAGCTCTGCTATTTGAGCTCGTTCCCGAGGACTTAACCGCTCAACCAATTGTACCTCTCCCAGACCTTCGTTCCGGTTCTTCATTCCTAGGAGGTCGGGAAGAGGTAAACTGTCTGCGTCGTCCGCGGCAGGGGCGCAAATAGCATTCACCTCCTCTGCGCGTTCATGGTACGGCTTCAACATATTTACATGGAGCATGCGTCTACCGCCTGCTCCAGTACATGGGCCGATCACATAGGTGGTGTCACAGATTTGTTCCACCACCTTGTATGGGCCCTGCCAGGAGGCCTGCAGTTTATAATTTTTGACCGTCTTTAAGATTAGCACCTTCTGCCCAGTCTGAAAACTGCGGTCCCTGGCGCCCCTATCATACCAACGGCGCTGACGGGTTTGAGCCGCCGAAGGTTGGAGCGGACAGTCTGAGTCAGGGACTCCAGGCACTCCCTAAACTCCAGCACGTATGGTACGATAGGAGTACCGTCACTAGCGACTTCCCCCTCCCAATGCTCTCGGATTAAGTCTAGGGGACCCTGTACCCTCCTTCCGAATAATAATTCAAAGGGAGAGAACCCTGTGGACTCCTGAGGTACCTCCCGGTAGGTGAAAAGCAAATGGGGTAGAAACCGCTCCCAGTTCTTCTGGGTATCTATGAACGTGCGGAGCATCTGTTTTAGTGTTCCATTAAACCGTTCACAGAGCCCATTAGACTGGGGGTGATAAGCGGAATTTACAATGGGTTTCACCCCACATGCTCTCCACAACCGGTGGGTAATCTCGGCCGTAAACTGGGTGCCCCGGTCCGAAATAAAGTCCCGGGGAAATCCCATGCGGGAGAAGATTTTGATGAGGGCATACGCCACGGTCTCGGCATGAATATTAGCCAGAGCCACCGCCTCGGGATATCGGGTGGCACAATCCACGACCGTGAGTATATACCTCTTCACCGAGGGGCTAGGCTTGGCTAGGGGGCCAATGAGGTCCACCGCCACTTGACTAAAAGGCTCCTCTATTATGGAGAGGGAGTGTAGCTTCGCCTTATATCGGTCTCCTCTTTTCCCTACTCCTTGGCAGGTGTCACATGTCTGGCAATACTGCCTAATATCTTTGGTGATCCCTGGCCAAAAGAAATTCTGAGTTAGGCGGTGCTTCGTCCGACTAACTCCTAGGTGGCCTGACAGCGTAATATCATGGGCAACCCGTAGCAGTTCTCATCTATACCTCTGAGGTACTATTAACTGCTGAACGGACAAGGGAATAGATCCAGCCACTATCTTCTCTGCATACCTGTACAGTAACCCCTTGTCCCAACCGTACCTCTCTCCTTCCAACCCCGCCGGATTCTGGTCTACCTTATCCCTATATACTTGCAACGAGGGGTCAGTGGCCACTTCGCTACCAAACTCTAGTGGAGGGGCCCAAGAGAAATTAGGGGGGTAATTGCTTACCTGAGCCTCAGAGTGATCAGCCAGTGCGTTGGTGCAGGCCTGTTGTCGGGTAACCATGGGCAGTGCTGCTTGTGGGGAGGTTCGGGGGATGCAAACGCTGAAGTCAGCTCCCCTAAGTCGTTGCCCAAAATAACGTCTGCAGGCAAATTTTGCATAAGGCCTACTTCTACGTTCCCCGACCCTGCTCCCCAATCCAAGTATACTTTGGCCGTGGGAATCTTGTAAATGGCTCCCCCGGCCACCCGGACAGCTACACAGTCTCCAGTGAGTTGATTGGTGGAAACTACATGTTGCCGGAGCAAGGTTATGGTGGCCCCAGAGTCACGCAGCCCTTGGACACGTTGGCCCTCTATATAGACCACCTGGCGGTGGCTTTGTAGGTTGTCCGAAGCGGCCTGTACTGGGTTTACCTCATGTAAGATGCCCAAGGGTTCCTCGTGGAAGACTGCGGGTTGGGTCTGTAGTCGGGGCTCGTTCTGGTAGCAGTGTACAGCTGCCCGGTTGTTTGACAAGTTGTTCTGGTTGTTCCAGGTGGATCGGTTCTTGTTCCTGGGACAGTCTCTCTGAATGTGCCCTTGTTGGTTACAAAGATGGCAACGGATAGCTGATCGAGTCTGGTATCGGGGAGGGGGTGGGTGTATTCCCCCTCCAGGACGGGGTAGCAGAGGTGTGGGAGCTGCAGTGGGGGTTGGGGTGACCCCAATACTGGAGCGTTGCTGTGTTCATTGAGCTCTCCGAGCGTCTTGGTATTCGTCGGCCAAGGTCGCTGCGGTATGTACCGTGCACGGTTTTCGATCTCTCAGCCAGTTTTGCAATTCAGTGGACACCCCTTGGAAGAATTGCTCCATCAACAGGAGTTGTAAAAGGTCTTCCAACTGGGTGACTTGGGCTGCCTGCAACCAGCCTTTAGCGGCCCTGGTTAGCCGATGTGCCCACTCAGTGTGGGTATCTTTCTCCAGCTTCTTCAGGTCTCGGAACCGCTGTTGGTATGCCTCCGGGGGTATAGCATACCTAGTCAGGATGGCCTGTTTTACCTTCTGGTAGTCCCTGCTGTCCTCATCTGGTATGGTGCAGTAGGCTTTAGTGGCCCGCCCGGATAACTTGCCAGCCAGTAGGGGAACTTGGTCAGCGGTACTAATATTATGCAGTTGGCATAATCGCTCAAAGTCCTGTAGGTACCCATCGATATCCTCCGTGTCGGTATGATCCTTGAATGCGTGGTAGGGAATCTTAGCTTTCCCTGTACCAGCACTGGAGTGTACTGGTAGCCCCTCTCCGGGTCTCGGGGTGGTTTATTGGGTCACCATCAAGTACTCCTGTACGTCTGCTGATGTCCGTGTCAGGAGCTCCTCCGAATGGGGTAGCGGAAAAAAAGCCAACCGGGTCCGCATCTCTTTTTGGAATTCGGTTTCGTTGTTCACCATGGGTACGTCCGTACCTGCTACCCGGTCTCCCTCCATGAGCTCTGCAATCAGCCTTGCTTTGGTTTTATTGCTGGCAATAATTCCTCTCGCCTCCAGTAATTCCTTCAATGCAGTTCTCTTTAGTCTGGTATAATCTGTCCCCATTCACCGTCCGTTCATATACATCACATGTCCTACGACTTGCTGTGCGGTTTGAATCCCGTCGCTTGCCACCAATTGTAGCAGAGAGGCAGTAGGATCTGTAATATCTTTTTGGCAAGCAGAGACAAGCAAATAACTACTCTTGGTAATTGTAATAATAACCCCTTTCCAGCAAGAACTAGACGACACATAGCTTGGGAGTCAACAACAACTTTTTCTTCAACCGGAAAAACAAACACTTTTTAAAAACAGTCTCCCCTTCAAGGGGTTTCCCAACTGAAACAGCAGGGAGTTTAAACAGTAACATACAGTTTAACATACATTTTAACCATTTGCCTAAATAACAATTCCTGCATAGTTCATAAGTGGCAAGGTTTGCCACAGCTTAGATACAAGGTAATCACAGAAGTAAAACTGAGATAAGGGGGAAGTCTGCAGAGGCTTAGATACAAGGTAATCACAGAGGTAAAACTGAGATAAGGGGGCAGTCTGCAGAGGCTTAGATACAAGGTAATCACAGAGGTAAAACTGAGATAAGGGGGCAGTCTGCAGAGGCTTAGATACAAAGTAATCACAGAGGTAAAACTGAGATAAGGGGCAGTCTGCAAAGGCTTAGATACAAGGTAATCACATAGGTAAAACTGAGATAAGGGGCAGTGTGCAGAGGCTTAGATACAAGGTAATCACAGAGGTAAAACTGAGATAAGGGACAGTCTGCAGAGGCATAGATACAAGGTAATCACAGAGGTAAAACTGAGATAAGGGGGCAGTCTGCAGAGGCTTAGATACATGGTAATCACAGAGGTAAAACTGAGATAAGGGGCAGTCTGCAGAGGCTTAGATAAAGGGTAATCACAGAGGTAAAACTGAGATAAGGGGGCTGTCTGCAGAGGTTTAGATACAAGGTAATCACAGAGGTAAAACTGAGATAATGGGGCAGTGTGCAGAGGCTTGGGTACAAGGTAATCACAGAGGTAAAACTGAGATAAGGGGGCAGTGTGCAGAGGCTTGGGTACAAGGTAATCACAGAGGTAAAAATGAGATAAGGGGGCAGTCTGCAGAGGTTTAGATACAAGGTAATCACAGAGGTAAAACTGAGATAAGGGGCAGTCTGCAGAGGCTTAGATACAAGGTAATCACAGAGGTAAAACTGAGATAAGGGGGCAGTGTGCAGAGGCTTGGGTACAAGGTAATCACAGAGGTAAACCTGAGATAAAGGGGCAGTCTGCAGAGGCTTAGATACAGGGTAATCACAGAGGTAAAACTGAGATAAGGGGGCAGTCTGCAGAGGCTTAGATACAAGGTAATCACAGAGGTAAAACTGAGATAAGGGGCGGTCTGCAGAGGCTTAGATACAAGGTAATCACAGAGGTAAAACTGAGATAAGGGGCACTCTGCAGAGGCTTAGATACAGGGTTATCACAGAGGTAAAACCGATAAGGGGGCAGTCTGCAGAGGCTTAGAAACAAGGTAATCACAGAGGTAAAACTGAGATAAGGGGCACTCTGCAGAGGCTTAGATACAGGGTAATCACAGAGGTAAAACCGATAAGGGGGCAGTCTGCAGAGGCTTAGATACAAGGTAATCACAGAGGTAAAACCGATAAGGGGGCAGTCTGCAGAGGCTTAGATACAGGGTAATCACAGAGGTAAAACTGAGATAAGGGGGCAGTCTGCAGAGGCTTAGATACAGGGTAATCACAGAGGTAAAACTGAGATAAGGGAGCAGTCTGCAGAGGCTGATACAAGGTAATCACAGAGGTAAAACTGAGATAAGGGGGCAGTCTGCAGAGGCTTAGATACAGGGTAATCACAGAGGTAAAACTGAGATAAGGGGGCAGTCTGCAGAGGCTTAGATACAGGGTAATCACACATAGCTTGGGAGTCAACAACAACTTTTTCTTCAACCGGAAAAACAAACACTTTTTAAAAACAGTCTCCCCTTCAAGGGGTTTCCCAACTGAAACAGCAGGGAGTTTAAACAGTAACATACAGTTTAACATACATTTTAACCATTTGCCTAAATAACAATTCCTGCATAGTTCATAAGTGGCAAGGTTTGCCACAGCTTAGATACAAGGTAATCACAGAAGTAAAACTGAGATAAGGGGGAAGTCTGCAGAGGCTTAGATACAAGGTAATCACAGAAGTAAAACTGAGATAAGGGGGCAGTCTGCAGAGGCTTAGATACAAGATTATCACAGAGGTAAAAAGTATATTAATAGAACTGTGTTGGTTATGCAGAACTGGGAAATGGGAAATAAAGTTATTATATTTTTATACAATAACAATTCTGGAGTAGACTGTTCCTTTAAGTATATAACATATTCTTTTTTTTTTATTTTATGGAGGTTGAAAAAGGAAAGGCATACAAAAAGAAAAAGTATACATTGAAATGTCACAATAGGAGCAATTGAAAATGAACAATATATTACTTAACAGTGACAAAATACAATGTAATCTGCCTAATATACAGTACACCTCCCTATGAATAAATTGGACCTCAGGTAGGATTAATCAGGGTATGGAAGGTGGATCTACCGGGGAGATCACTTTTGGATCTTTATTATCAAACCTCATTTTTCCCAATTGTAACTCAAGCTTTATTAACAGTCTATATTTGTATAGGTAACTAGAATGATGAACAATCTTGTTGAGCTTGGGGGAGAAGGATAAGGTCAATGCTATTTTGCTCTTTAAGATATACTCATAAAAAAAGGAGTTAGGGTGCGGTATAGACGAGACAAACCGCGTATTTAACCCTCCTGATATGGGAGGTTTCTTATAGTGGGGGGGGGGAGGTGCTATTTTGTGGGTGGTAAGCAGATTAGTAGTCAAAACGCCATATCTATTTGTAAAGTTTAAAGGGCACCTGGATAATCTGAAAATATATTGGAACAAGCTTGTTAATAGAAGGGCCAATGCTGCACCCTGCATGAGAAGATCAAGATGGTGGTAACCCTGGCGCCGGCTAAGTAGCTCATTTACAAAATTATGATGAGGGAAACTATACATAATAGCAGTAGTGTACGGCAGCCTCCTCTAGTACTGTGAGACCCTCAGGGCATAAGTACAGAAGCCAGGGTGTGTTTACGGGTGGGATGCAGAATATGCAAAAACATAGGTTATTATTGGAGCAACATAAATATTAAGTTTGATTCTATAGCCACACTAAGGCCTCTAGTTATCAACGTGTCTACTTTACCTGCCTTCGTCGGCCCAATACGCCCGCCTAAGCCTACCATCGCCGCAGCGGACCTGAATACGTTCGCCAAAGTTATAAATAAAGCTGTCAAAAAGCCGCGCACCAAGTACGGGGCGATGAGCAGCAGACTGTGATAGTTATCACTCATCCGATCTCGCTGCTCTTCGGCTTTTTTACAGCTTTATTGACAAGCTGTCACTAAGCACCCACACTAACTACACTGTTCTACCCCCTATACCGGCGCCCCCGGAGCCTCCCGCAACTAAATAAAGTTATTAACCCCTAAACCGCCGCTCCCGGAGCCCACCGCCACCTACATTATACCTAGTAACCCCTATCCTGCCCCCCCTATACCGCCGTCACCTATAATAAAGTTATTAAACCCTATCCTGCGGATCCTGGACCTCGCCGCAACTAAATAAATAGTTTAACCCCTAAACCGCCGCTCCCGGACCCTGCCGCAACCTATATTAAACATATTAACCCCTAACCTGCCCCCCCTACACCGTCGCCACCTATAATAAATTTATTAACCCCTATCCTGCCCCCCCTACACCGCCGCCACATTAATAAAATTATTAACCCCTAAACCTAAGTCTAACACTAACCCTAACACCCCCCTAACTTAAATATTAATTAAATAAATCTAAATAATATTTCTCTTATTAACTAAATTAATCCTATTTAAAACTAAATACTTACCTTTAAAATAAACCCTAATATAGCTACAATATAAATAATAATTATATTGTAGCTATCTTAGGATTTATTTTTATTTTACAGGCAAATTTCAATTTATTTTAACTAGGTAAAATAGCTATTAAATAGTTATTAACTATTTAATAGCTACCTAGTTAAAATAAAGAGAAATTAACCTGTAAGATAAAAACTAGCCTAAGTTACAATTACACCTAACAATACACTATCATTAAATAAATTAATCCTATTTAAAACTAAATACTTACCTGTAAAATAAACCCTAAGATAGCTACAATATAATTAATAATTACATTGTAGCTATCTTAGGATTTATATTTATTTTACAGGTAACTTTGTATTTATTTTAGCTAGTTAGAATAGTTATTAAATAGTTATTAACTATTTAATAACTACCTAGCTAAAAGAAATACAAAATTACCTGTAAAATAAATCCTAACATAAGTTACAATTAAACCTAACACTACATTATCATTAAATTAGTTAAATAAATTAGCTACAAATAACTACAATTAAATTCAATTAAATAAACTAACTAAAGTACAAAAAAATAAAAAAAGCTAAGTTATAAAAAATAAAAAAAATAAGTTACAAATATTTAAAAAATATTACAACTATTTTAAGCTACTTACACCTAATCTATGCCCCCTAATAAAATAACAAAGCCCCCCAAAATAAAAAAATTCCCTACCCTATTCTACATTAAAAAGTTACCAGCTCTATTACCTTACCAGCCCTTAAAAGGGCCTTTTGCGGGGCATGTCCCAAAGAATTCAGCTCTTTTGCCTGTAAAATAAAAATACAACCCCCCCAACATTAAAACCCACCACCCACATACCCCTACTCTAACCCAAACCCCCCTTAAATAAACCTAACACTACCCCCCTGAAGATCATCCTACCTTTAGCCGTCTTCAGCCAGCCGACCACCAATGGAACCGAAGAGGAGATCCGGAGTGGCAGAAGTCATCATCCAAGGGGTGCTGAAGAAGTCTTCCATCCGATTGAAGTCTTCATCCAAGCGGCGCTGAAGAGGTCTTCCATCCAATTGAAGTCTTCATCCAAGCGGCGTCTTCAATCTTCATCCATCCGGAGCGGAGCCATCTTCAGACGAGCCGACGCGGAGCCATCCTCTTCTTCCCGACGACTAACGACGAATGACTGTACCTTTAAGGGACGTCATCCAAGATGGCATCCCTTCAATTCCGATTGGCTGATAGGATTCTATCAGACAATCGGAATTAAGGTAGGAAAAATCTGATTGGCTGATTTAATCAGCCAATCAGATTGAAGTTCAATCCGATTGGCTGATCCAATCAGATTGAGCTCGCATTCTATTGGCTGATCGGAATTGTTGTAATATTTTTGAAATGTTTGTAAAATATTTTTTTTATTTTTTGTAACAGCTTTTTTTATTTTTTGTACTTTAGTTAGTTTATTTAATTGAATTTAATTGTAGTTATTTGTAGGTAATTTATTTAATTAATTTAATGATAGTGTAGTGTTAGGTTTAATTGTAACTTAGGTTAGGATTTATTTTACAGGTAATTTTGTATTTCTTTTAGCTAGGTAGTTATTAAATAGTTAATAACTATTTAATAACTATTCTAACTAGCTAAAATAAATACAAAGTTACCTGTAAAATAAATATAATTCCTAAAATAGCTACAATGTAATTATTAATTATATTGTAGCTATCTTAGGGTTTATTTTACAGGTAAGTATTTAGTTTTAAATAGGAATAATTTATTTAATGATAGTGTAGTGTTAGGTGTAATTGTAACTTAGGTTAGTTTTTATTTTACAGGTAAATTTGTCTTTATTTTAACTAGGTAGCTATTAAATAGTTAATAACTATTTAATAGCTATTATGCCTAGTTAAAATAAATTGAAAGTTGCCTGTAAAATAAAAATAAATCCTAAGATAGCTACAATATAATTATTATTTATATTGTAGCTATATTAGGGTTTATTTTACAGGTAAGTATTTAGTTTTAAATAGGATTAATTTAGTTAATAAGAGTTATATTATTTAGATATATTTAATTAATATTTAAGTTAGGGGGGTGTTAGGGTTAGTGTTAGACTTAGGTTTAGGGGTTAATAATATAATTATAGTTGCGGCGGTGTAGGGGGGGCAGGATAGGGGTTAATAATATTATTATAGTTGCGGCTGTATAGGGGGGCAGGATAGGGGTTAATAAATTTATTATAGGTGGCGACGGTGTAGGGGGGCAGATTAGGGGTTAATAAGTTTAATATAGGTTGCGGCGGGGTCCGGGAGCGGCGGTTTAGGGGTTAAACTATTTATTTCGTTGCAGCGAGGTCCGGGATCCTCAGGATAGGGTTTAATAACTTTATTATAGGTGGTGATGGTGTAGGGGGGGCCGGATAGGGGTTACTAGGTATAATGTAGGTGGCGGCGGGGTCCAGGAGCGGCGGTTTAGGGGTTAATACATATATTATAGTTGCGGCGGGGACCGGGAGCGGTGGTTTAGGGGTTAACATTTTTATTATAGTGGCGGTGGGCTCCGGGAGCGGCGGTTTAGGGGGTAATACATTTATTTAGTTGCGGCGGTGTAGGGGGGCACAGATTAGGGGTGTTTAGACTCGGGGTACATGTTAGGGTGTTAGGTGTAGACAGCTCCCATAGGAATGAATGGGATGTCTGGCAGCAGCGAACATGAACTTTCGCTATGGTCAGACTCCCATTGATTCCTATGGGATCCGCCGCCTCCAGGGCGGCGGTTTGAAAACCAAGTACGCTGGGCCGGAAAAGTGCCGAGCGTACCTGCTAGTTTTTTGATAACTAGCAAAAGTAGTCAGATTGTGCCGAACTTGTGTGCGGAACATCTGGAGTGACGTAAGAATCGATCTGTGTCGGACTGAGTCCGGCGGATCGAAGCTTACGTCACTAAATTCAACTTTTGCCGGTGTCTAGGGCTTGATAACTGAGGCGAATCAGCCTCGCCACAAATACGCTGCGGAATTCCAGCGTATTTGAGGTTGACGGCTTGATAACTAGGGGCCTAATTGTGTAGATTTTTATATCGGTTAGAAATATAAATAGAAATTAGCTATACTTTTAATTTAAGGGAAGAGATTTAAGGAAGCTAGGGTTATATATGCACAGTAAAATTTCTCTAAGCTCTTAATGAGATAAGTAGAATAAAAAACTAAACATTTGCAGCAACCTTCAACACAGAAAACATATAGGCCTAGATTTGGAGTTTGGCGGTAGCCGTGAAAACCAGCGTTAGAGGCTCCTAACGCTGGTTTTAGGCTACTGCCGGTATTTGGAGTCAGTCAAAAAAGGGTCTAACGCTCACTTTTCAGCCGCGACTTTTCCATACCGCAGATCCCCTTACGTCAATTGCGTATACTATCTTTTCAATGGGATCTTTCTAACTCCGGTATTTAGAGTCGTGTCTGAAGTGAGCATTAGAATTCTAACGACCAAACTCCAGCCGCAGAAAAAAGTCAGTAGTTAAGAGCTTTCTGGGCTATTGCCGGTTCATAAAGCTCTTAACTACTGTGCCCTAAAGTACACTAACACCCATAAACTACCTATGTACCCCTAAACCGAGGTCCCCCCACATCGCCGCCGCTCGATTAAATTTTTTTAACCCCTAATCTGCCGACTGCCACCTACGTTATCCTTATGTACCCCTAATCTGCTGCCACTAACACCGCCGACCCCTATATTATATTTATTAACCCCTAATCTGCCCCCCACAACGTCGCCGCCAGCTACCTACACTTATTAACCCCTAATCCGCCTCACTCCCGCCTCAATAACCCTATAATAAATAGTATTAACCCCTAATCTGCCCTCCCTAACATCGCCTACACCTAACTTCAATTATTAACCCCTAATCTGCCGACCGAATCTCGCCGCTATTCTAATAAATGGATTAACCCCTAAAGCTAAGTCTAACCCTAACCCTAACACACCCCTAAGTTAAATATAATTTAAATCTAACGAAATAAATTAACTCTTATTAAATAAATTATTCCTATTTAAAGCTAAATACTTACCTGTAAAATAAATCCTAATATAGCTACAATATAAATTATAATTATATTATAGCTATTTTAGGATTAATATTTATTTTACAGGTAACTTTGTAATTATTTTAACCAGGTACAATAGCTATTAAATAGTTAAAATAATTACAAAATTACCTGTAAAATAAATCCTAACCTAAGTTACAATTAAACCTAACACTACACTATCAATAAATTAATTAAATAAAATACCTACAATTACCTACAATTAAACCTAACACTACACTATCAATTAATGAATTAAATACAATATCTACAAATAAATACAATTAAATAAACTAACTAAAGTACAAAAAATAAAAAAGAACTAAGTTACAGAAAATAAAAAAATATTTACAAACATAAGAACAATATTACAACAATTTTAAACTAATTACACCTACTCTAAGCCCCCTAATAAAATAACAAAGCCCCCCAAAATAAAAAATGCCCTACCCTATTCTAAATTACTAAAGTTCAAAGCTCTTTTACCTTACCAGCCCTGAACAGGGCCCTTTGCGGGGCATGCCCCAAAGAATTCAGCTCTTTTGCCTGTAAAAAAAAAACATACAATCCCCCCCCCAACATTACAACCCACCACCCACATACCCCTAATCTAACCCAAACCCCCCTTAAATAAACCTAACACTAAGCCCCTGAAGATCTTCCTACCTTGTCTTCACCATGCCAGGTATGACCGTCCGTTCCAGGCTCCGATATCTTCATCTAAGCCCAAGCGGGGTCTAGACATCCATCATCCGACGGCTGAAGAAGTCCAGAAGAGGCTCCAAAGTCTTCATCCTATCTGGGAAGAAGAGTAGATCCGGACCGGCAACCATCTTCTTCCAAGCGGCATCTTCTATCTTCATCCGATGAGGACCGGCTCCATCTTGAAGACATCCACCGCGGACCCATCTTCTTCCGACGACGACTTCCCGATGAATGACGGTTCCTTTAAGGGACGTCATCCAAGATGGCGTCCCTCGAATTCCGATTGGCTGATAGGATTCTATCAGCCAATCGGAATTAAGGTAGGAAAATTCTGATTGGCTGATGGAATCAGCCAATCAGATTGAGCTTGCATTCTATTGGCTGATCGGAACAGCCAATAGAATGCGAGCTCAATCTGATTGGCTGATTGAATCAGCCAATCGGATTGAACTTGATTCTGATTGGCTGATTCCATCAGCCAATCAGAATTTTCCTACCTTAATTCCGATTGGCTGATAGACTCCTATCAGCCAATCGGAATTCGAGGGACGCCATCTTGGATGACGTCCCTTAAAGGAACCGTCATTCGTCGGGAAGTCGTTGTCGGAAGAAGATGGGTCCGCGGTGGATGTCTTCAAGATGGAGCCGGTCCTCATCGGATGAAGATAGAAGATGCCGCTTGGAAGAAGATGGTTGCCGGTCCGGATCTACTCTTCTTCCCGGATAGGATGAAGACTTTGGAGCCTCTTCTGGACTTCTTCAGCCGTCGGATGATGGATGTCTAGCCCCCGCTTGGGCTTAGATGAAGATATCGGAGCCTGGAACGGACGGTCATACCTGGCATGGTGAAGACAAGGTAGGAAGATCTTCAGGGGCTTAGTGTTAGGTTTATTTAAGGGGGGTTTGGGTTAGATTAGGGGTATGTGGGTGGTGGGTTGTAATGTTGGGGGGGGGTATTGTATGTTTTTTTTTACAGGCAAAAGAGCTGAATTCTTTGGGGCATGCCCCGCAAAGGGCCCTGTTCAGGGCTGGTAAGGTAAAAGAGCTTTGAACTTTAGTAATTTAGAATAGGGTAGGGCATTTTTTATTTTGGGGGTCTTTGTTATTTTATTAGGGGGCTTAGAGTAGGTGTAATTAGTTTAAAATTGTTGTAATATTTTTCTTATGTTTGTAAATATTTTTTTATTTTTTGTAACTTAGTTCTTTTTTATTTTTTGTACTTTAGTTAGTTTATTTAATTGTATTTATTTGTAGATATTGTATTTAATTAATGTATTGATAGTGTAGTGTTAGGTTTAATTGTAACTTAGGTTAGGATTTATTTTACAGGTAATTTTGTAATTATTTTAACAATTTTAGCTATTAAATAGTTCTTAACTATTTAATAGCTATTGTACCTGGTTAAAATAAATACAAAGTTACCTGTAAAATAAATATTAATCCTAAAATAGCTATAATATAATTATAATTTATATTGTAGCTGTATTAGGATTTATTTTACAGGTAAGTATTTAGCTTTAAATAGGAATAATTTATTTAATAAGAGTTAATTAATTTCGTTAGATTTAAATTATATTTAAGTTAGGGGGGTGTTAGTGTTAGGGTTAGACTTAGCTTTAGGGGTTAATACATTTATTAGAATAGCGGTGAGCTCCAGTCGGCAGATTAGGGGTTAATGTTTGAAGTTAGGTGTCGGCGATGTTAGGGAGGGCAGATTAGGGGTTAATACTATTTATTATAGGGTTAGTGAGGCGGATTAGGGGTTAATAACTTTATTATAATAGCGGTGCGGTCCGGTCGGAAGATTAGGGGTTAATAAGTGTAGGCAGGTGGAGGCGACGTTGTGGGGGGCAGATTAGGGGTTAATAAATATAATATAGGGGTCGGCGGTGTTATGGGCAGCAGATTAGGGGTACATAGGTATAATGTAAGTAGCGGCGGTTTACGGAGCGGCAGATTAGGGGTTAGAAATAATATGCAGGGGTCAGCGATAGCGGGGGCGGCAGAATAGGGGTTAATAAGTGTAAGGTTAGGGGTGTTTAGACTCGGGGTACATGTTAGGGTGATAGGTGCAGACGTATGAAGTGTTTCCCCATAGCAAACAATGGGGCTGCGTTAGGAGCTGAACGCGGCTTTTTTGCAGGGGGAATCGTGCACGAGCACATTTTTGAGGCTGGCCGCGTCCGTATGCAACTCTGGTATCGAGAGTTGAAGTTGCGTTAAATATGCTCTACGCTCCTTTTTTGGAGCCTAACGCAGCGATTCTGTGGACTCTCAATACCAGAGTTATTTTAAAGGTGCGGCCAGAAAAAAGCCAGCGCTAGCTACGCGGGTCGTTACCGACAAAACTCTAAATCTAGCCGTTAGAAAACAATAGAAAATAGCTGGACCTTCGAAGTTAGCTTGTATAAGACAGTGTTATATGATGAGATCCTGCACCTGGGCACGGGCCCTATGCTCATTGGCAGGTAGATCAGTTAAATTAAGAGTTAGATAGATCCAAATAGTAAACTGTTCCATGTCTCTAGCATGTTTATTTAAATAGTCTTATGTTAGGGTTATCTATGTCTGTAAGATAGTGCACATAGCTGCTGACCTGGAAGAGCTATATAATGTGACAGAAGATGACAAATCAACAACATATTGTGAACCCATCAAGATTTACATAAATATATATATATAGAGAGAGAATCATCAAGCAATTTAAATAGATATCAAAGCTGTTAGCATGCTATCTGGTAGGGAAGTTCCAACACTGCAAGTGGCATATTGTATATATTAGGTCAGCCATCCAACAAAACGTGTTGCAACAAACAAACTCACGTCTTTATATAAGAAAACAAGGAGCCTAGTACCCTAATCTCATGCAAAACTGCAGGATAAAAAACTAATCATTTATACATTTTCACATAACGTGCTAGTATGAGCAAGCATAAATAAACTTTATGCAACGTCCTCTTGCAAATTGAAGGTAAAGTTACTTAGCCCATTCCGATTCTGGGGAGTTTTAAAGCCTGTTCTTTATTGAGCTTCCGAGGTGTCAAAATTGTAGCCAGCTGCGTTTCTCCAGCTGCTACGTTATTGTGAGCAAATTAAATGCTGGCCAAACTGAAAGACATCTCAATGAAAAGCTTCTGGGGAAGGATGACCACCAATCTCCTGTGCCTCATTATACCTGCAGAACCATATGGCGCCGATTTCTGAAGGGAACCACCTACGATCACCTCAGGGGGTGGAATAGATTCAAAGCAGTGCTCTGTTGAGACAGATTGCCCCCTGCTAACTGAACGATCGGTACTCGGTAAAGAAAGAGGTTGCGCAGTAGGACATTCAACTGCTGTAGTAAGTATCAGTCCCCTCTGGTTATCGTGCAGGAACTCAATTGAATCCACCCCCACATGTTTCTGTTTGATATCTGTATTGTAGGTCTGCGTCGCGTCTGTTATCAATGCTATAAGGCACTGTTCTAGGGATTGAAAACGGTAGTCCAACATTCGTTTGACATCCTCCTCCCATATAGTGGCCGATTCCATAACTCTGACGAGGTAGATTGCTCACTCACTGTCCTCCTTAAGTCCGATAGGATTAACAAGCTGGGTTTGACAGACAGAATAGGCCTCAATGGCGCAGACAACTGTATCTCATCTGATTTAATGCTGGAGTTAGCAATCCGCATCAGGGTTAGTTTAAAGCTCTTCTCAAGAGGAAGGAGTATTCTCCCATATGAAAAACTGCAATAGACGGAGCTCACATGAATACATCTGCCATAATAGGTTGCTGGCTCCGCCCCCCTATATAACATATTCTGATCTACAATTTACACAAGTTTTGATGGAAAATGTCTCCCAAGTGCATGTTGATACAAATGTGTCACTTAAAGGGACATGAAATACAACAATGTTCTTTCATGGTTCAGATAAAGCAATTCTAAACAACTTTTGGATTTATGTCTATTATCAAATTTGCTACATTCTTTTGGTATCTTTTGTTGAAGGAGCAGCTATGCACTACTGAGAGCTAGCTGATCACATCTGGTGAGCCAATGACAAGATGCATTTATGTGCAGCCACCAATGAGCAGATAGCTCACATTAGTGCATTGCTTTTCCTTAGCCTACCTAGGTATGCTTTTCAACAGAAGAACAAAGCAAATTACACAATAGGCATAAATTGGAAAGTTGTTTAAAATCACATGATGTATCTGAATCATGAACGTTTAATTTAGACTGAATCCCTGGTAAGACCTCACCTTGAATATGGAGTGCAGTTCTGGGGAACAATCTCAAAAAATGACATTGCAGACCTAGAAAAAGTTCAGAGAAGGGTCACAAAGCTAATAAGGGGAATGGAGAATTTAAGCTATGAGGAGAGGCTAGCCAAACTGGGTCTGTTTTTCCCTAGAAAAAAGGCGCTTGAGAGGTGACATGATTACTTTATATAAATATATTCAAGACCCATATACAGAGATGGCAGAAGCTCTGTTTATTCCAAGAAAAGTTTGTGACAAGAGGTCACAATTTAAGGCTGGAGGAAAGAAGATTTAATCTCCTGCAACGGAAATGTTTTTTTCACTGTAAGAGCAATAAAATTGTGGAACTCATTACCAAATTAGGTAGTGAATGCCAATACCTTAGATATATTTAAAAATGAGTTGGATACATTTCTAATTAATGAGGAAATCAGGGAAAACAAAGAACACACACAAAAGGCAGTGTAGGGCACAATTGGGCCTGGAGCAAAGCTAAGGGTTAAAGCTGAAGGGAGAGATAGGAGAAGAGGGCTGGCTAGGGAGGTTAGTTGCAACAATGTTGCATGCAAGGGAGGGGCCCACTACTCACCTTAAAAGTGGGGATCATCAGCTTCCTGGCCCTCTTCTTCCTGGAATCCGGTGCAGACGAGTTATTTCTGTTATTGTTCAGGGTGATTTTTAATTTCTGTGAACAATGCAGCGATCCAGACGATCAAAACTCCCTCCACAGCGCTTCCACGAGTTGGTGTTTGAGAAACCTGGATCAGACAGACAGAAAAAACAGATAAGTGCACTAGATAGTATTGAAGAATTTGATGATATAATACCACCTACACAGTACACTAAAAGGCTAGGCCTAGTGCTTCAAAAACACAGATTAGTCACACAGTTAGTAGGTTGGATATTCATGCAACTAGTGATGGAGATAATTCAGCCTATGTATCAGCTGCAATGGCTAGGCCTGATGTGACATCGGCCTGTCTCCATACTCAGGAACAATTGCCCTCACCGCAAATAGATGGCCATGAGGGTGATTTGGGGGTTGAATTGCATGGTTCTACTACTAGGCCTCAAGCCTTAGGTACTCCATCGGGCAGGCCACATGCACAGGCTGTGGCCTATTCGGAGGGCATGGCCTCCCCAACTTCCAGGCCTATTTCTGATAGCCCCCCAGCCATAAGCAATCATGATATGGTGCCCTCATACACGGCCCACGTGGCAACCCCAGGCCCTTCCACCTATTCGGGCCCTCAGACAGTTTCTTCTCTGGCCCCTCTGGTAGGCCATGACTTGCCCCCAGGCCCCGGTTTGGCTTTCGCTTCCCCCTCAGGCCGCATGGCTCAATTAGGCCGCACGTCGGAAACCAGGGCCTGTTTTGGGCCTTCAGTCCGGCCTGGGCGACTTAACTGGTTCACATATCCCCGTTTTGGGGCCTTTAATCCGGCCTGTGCCTGGGCTATGTAGCGGTCTCAAATGTTCCCCCATCCGGCCCTCCGGTACCTTGTCTGCCCTTATTTGCTGCCCCCAGCCATCCGGTAATCTTACCTGAATCGGCGGTCTCATCTCTCATATCCGCGATCCCACCGTCGGCTGCGTCGGCTGTCTCCTCGATCCTGGCTTCCATCATGGAGGCGATGTCTCCGTCGGGTCCTCCAGCTCCTTTTCACGTGATGCCGGTGTCGGGTCCTCCAAGCCAGGCCGCAGGTCCTCCAAGCCGGGTAGTAAGTGCGCAACCGGAAGTTCCGGTCACGCGCCCCTCCATTTCCGGTTCCGGTTTCGTCGGCCACAGCAGCGTCGGGAGTCCAAGGGAGCGGCCGCATCCTCATCAGCTCCGGGAAGGTGAGCACCAGCAGAGGATGTCGGTCGGGGGAGGGTTAATAGGCCGCAAGGGAGTGCAAGTGCGGCGGCAGCGGGCATCTTCATGGGTCATTAGCAGGTTGGCGGCAGTAGGTAGGGGGCACCATGATGCCGGAAGATGCCTTATAATTACCGCAGGGTTCACCAGAGGCTTTAACACAAGGAGAGGTGTTACCGCTAGGGGTAATAGATTAACTTCTTTGGGTAGAGGAATTCTATCAAGCGCTAACGCGCTAGGACAAGAGATAGGCAGTCAGTTAGGTGGGCAAATAAGTGCTATGGAATCACGCCAGATGCACACCCAGGCTCCAGGACAATACAATGTCGCGCTTGAACACGCCAAAGGGCAGATGCACACAGATAACAGGACAGCTCATACTCAATTTAGCGCAGCATCACATACAACCAGTAGCTGCACGAATCCTCAAAGTATGAATGTACAATCTGTGTCAAATGCAGGTATTGCAGGTATGAATGCACAATCTGTTTCACACACTAGGATTTCAGGCATGAATGTGCAATCTGTTTCTAAGGCAGGTAGATCAGCTATGAATGTGCAATCTGTTCCAAATAGAGGTCTGTCGGCTATGAATGTGGCAACATCCCAATTGCAAGTTGGTGGTGTCAATGCAGTGCTTGGAACATTGGGTCATGATGCGGTTGGGAACCATAACATACAGAGTTCAGCTGGGGGAGGTGGTGTGTCAAGGAGGGTTTCTAGTGTTGCGAATGCCAGCATGAGTGACCAGAATGCATCAGGCTTGGGGTCTACTAACCCTCCCTTTACCGGTGTCCGTAGTGCTCGCGATCTCTTCTCTTTGTTGCAGACCGCAGCGCAGATGGAACCGCAACAGGTTGATATGCCTTTGGCTTCGTCTACTTCTACTTCAGCGAATCCTCCTGAACAGGCGGGTTCATCGTTACAGCGAGGAGCGTCTACCGACTCCAATCAACGGGAAGATGCTTCAAGGCCTGATCCTTCTGCTTCAGGTCCGGAGTCTCAGGACAATGCAGTTGCCGTCCCCGGTAAGTCCTCCACATTTACACATGACCGACATGACCTGGTTGACTCATCCCTTTCAGACTCTGAATGTGACAGCGACACCTCATTGGGGCTGAGGGGTAGGGGTCAGAAGCGCATGTTTGCAATGCTTAAGAAAATGTGGCAGGTAATACAGTCAGGTTCAGTTGGGAACATAGCACAGACGCAGCTGGCGATAGCTCCACCCGATTCCATGCAGGACAGCACTTCCCCAGCGGACCTACGTCCGCCAATTAATTTCGTTTCGGACAGAAAAGTCACCTTGCATGGCGATTCCTTACCATCGTACACCCCCTCTTTGCACGGTCATTTGAAACCAAAGACCGTTAAAAAGATACAGCAGGGCAAGACAGAGGGAGAAAAGTGCCGATGGCACTGGACCTAAAAGGTTCAAACGTCCTGAAACATTTGAGGAGTGGTTAATCTGTTTCAGAGTTTTTCACTTCTTGTTACTTAGAGAAATACCCTGGCCAGTGTCATGCCATTCTTAAATACACTGACAATATACACTGGATCCAGAAGAAGTTTGGTGATGGGGCATGGAGAGAGTACGATGCGGAATTCAGGCAGAAGATGGCTGGTAATCCAGTGCTCACCTTCGATACCACTGACACGCATCTTTGGCAGCGCCTTGGCTCTCATGGGTCCTCCTCCTCCACCTCCTCTGGCAATCAGTCCTTTCCTGCTTCCAAAGCGAAGCGCAGGGGAGGTACCTGCTGGGCATTTCAAGATAGCAAATGCGACAGAGGTAACTCATGTGCATTCAGGCACGTGTGCAGATACTGTGCCAGGTCACACGCTGGGAGCGAATGTGCCAGAAAAAAGGATTCTGCGTCCGGTAGAGCACAGAACAAGCTCTCTCTTGTTGCTAAAGGCACCAACGCCAGTGAAGGTGCACGCTCTTGAGCCTTGGCTCAGAGTGTACCCAGATTCGCGCGCAGCATCTTTGCTTTTCCAAGGCTTTACTGAAGGTTTTCATATACCAGTGACAAAAGCCATTAAGGGCTCTAGATGCTATCGTAACCTCAAATCAGCTTACCAATACCCAGCGGTTGTTAGGGACAAGCTGAATAAGGAAATCACAATGGGCTGCGTAGTGGGTCCTTTTCCTCCTCCCCCCCCTTTTTTGCCGAATCGGGTCATTTCACCATTAGGTGTGGTACCTAAGAAGGAATTGGCAAAATTCCGTCTAATTCAGCACCTTTCCCACCCCAGAGGCTATTCGGTCAACGATGCCATTGACCCAGAGCTTAGCTCAGTGCGATATCAATCTTTTGATAGCACACTGGAATTGGTGCGGGGGGCTGGTGCGGGTGCCTTGTTGGCGAAATTGGATATTGAATCCGCCTTTCGCCTGTTGCCCTTGCACCCTTCATCATTTTATTTGATGGGTTGCAAGTTTCAAAAGGGGTTTTATGTGGATAGGTGCTTGCCCATGGGCTGTGCGATCTCTTGCGCATTATCTGAAACCTTCAGTACATTCTTGCACTGGGTTTTGGCCCAGCAGGCGGCATCACGTTCCTGGGTATCGAAATCGATACCATAGACAAACTTTGCGGGCTGCCTTCTGGTAAAGTCCAGGACATGCTTGAGGCGGTTGAAGCGGCGTTTCCATGGTAACCATTACACTTAGGCAGCTACAGTCATTGCTCGGCCTTCTTAATTTTGCAGGCAGAGTTATCCCCATGGGGAGAGTCTTCAATCGGAGATTGGAGGCTAAGCTAAAGGGCAAACTCAGACCTTCTGAAAAAATTTGGGTTTCCGAAGGTATGAGAGCTGATCTGCGAATCTGGAAGACTTTTCTTCAGCATTTCAATGGGATTCGATTATGGCGATCCGAACCCATTTCCAGTCAGTTGTTGCACTTATTTACCGATGCCGCAGGTTCAAAGGGTTATGGAGCATATTTCAAGGGGGAATGGAGCGCAGGTCCTTGGCCGCTAGACTGGTCAGCCAGGGGCCTAACACGTAACCTTACCCTCTTGGAGCTCTTCCCTATAGTTTTGGCTATCGAGCTGTGGGGCAACAAATTCGCAAACAGGACTGTTAACTTCTGGACAGATAATCTCAGTGTCGTCCACGCGGTGAATGGTCTTTCTGCCACATCTGCGGCTGTAGTTTATTTATTGAGACATCTGGTGTTACGCTGTCTCGAACTTAATATCCAGTTTCAAGCACGTCATGTCCCGGGGGTCAATAATGTCTTAGCAGACGCGCTATCCAGGCTTGATTGGGTGACGTTTCTCTGTCCCGGATATCCTTGCTCCCTCTAGTGCAGGCGTCATTTTTCCCCCAACACATGGCGCTCCTACGTCAGACTTTGGCACGAATGGGAAGAGTTTTGCCGACGTCAGAATGTGGAGGCTGCTGAGGCGTCTCAGGACACGCTTTGTGACTGGCTGGTGAGTCTTTGGTGCGGGGGCGCTCGGCAGGGAGCTGTTCATTCTCGGTTAGCGGCATTATCATTCTTTTACCGTACACTCGCTTTGCCGGAGCTAACTCAAAATTGGTGCGTCAGGTTGTTAAAGGTTGGGGCAAGCTGCAACCACAACAAAAGGACTCTAGGGAGCCTATCACGCACGACCGGCTCGAGCGGCTGGTGGACGCTTTGCCGCACATCTGCTCGACTCATTACAAGTTTTTATTATTCAGGGCTGCATTTGCACTAGCCTATTCGGCAGTGCTACGAATAAGCGAGCTCGTAGCGCCTTCTAAGTCCAGCACAGACAAAGGTCTACAATTTGGCCATGTCAGAGCCGGAACGGATTTACTGTTAGTTTATTTGCCGTGATCAAAGACTGATCAAGATGGCAAAGGTGCATGGATACGTATATCCCAGTCCGATGGTCACTGCTGCCCTGTGAGGGCAGTGAACCAGTTTCTAGAGCATAGGCCAGCGGAACAGGGCCCCCTGTTAATTCACGCTAATGGGACTTCACTCTCGTTGTTCCAGTTTCGTAGAATACTAGCTAGGGCTGCTGCCCATGCAGGCTTAAATGTGTCTAAAATAGCTCCCCATTCGTTTCGCATAGGGGCAGCTACTAATGCTGCTTTGAAGGGTTCTTCAGTAGAAGCCATCTGCCGTCTGGGTAGATGGCGTTCTAATAAGTTTAAGGGTTATATTCGACCGGTTGTTGAATAATGTGTTTAGTTTCTAATCCAAGGTTGTTGATTAGTGTTATTTCAGTTGCTAATCCCATGTGTCTTTGCAGGACCTGTCAGCGGCGCCAAGAGGATCTGGATCGTGGGGCACTCCTATGTGCATTGGGCCTCCATCCGTAGTTCCGCCCTTCCGGGGGGACAGAATTTGGGCTTTCCTTTCACCCTAGATTCAATTAGATGGTTAGGGGAGAGAGGGATGTGTTGGCCCGCGCTTCCATTGCGTATTCCGGAGGCCCTAGTACGCTGGGGTAAACCTCATGTAATAATTCTCCATTTAGGGGGCAATGATTTGGGCGCCATTCCGATCTTGGAGCTAATCAAGATCATGCAGGCGGATATCGCTTGGATCAGGGCTCGGATTCCGAATGTGTTGGTCGGTCGGTCCAACATAGTTCCCAGGCTGGAATGGCATCACATGTCTAGCCACAGCGCTGCTTACTAGGTCAGGAAGAAGATAAATTCCTCAGTTGCTAGAACCGTCATGGGTAATGGGGGATTCGTAGTTAAACTCGAATCCCTTACAGCCGACAAGGTCCATTGTTATAGAATGGATAGGGTTCATTTAGAGACAGTTGCCCTAGATATTTTTATAAAGGACATTCGTAAGGCCATATTAACCCTCCTTTAAGTCCGGTTGGGTTGTGTTTGTCTTTTATTGGTTGGCGGCACAGTTATCATCTCAATGCTATCTGGTGGCGGGAGGTAACGGCCCTGTTGCCTTGGAAAGGGTGAACGGGGGGAGTGATGACCAGTCTAAAAGTGAGAGGGGTGGATAGCCTCAAGTGCATGTGAGGTGCCCCTCCTTCCCCTTGCGGGTGGGTCACGTGATCTCATTAACCCCTTAGTAGCAATTTTTCTATGAGCAGAGGTCCCGCTCTGCTGCAGTTTCCGTTTGGGCCGTTTACCTTCTGCAGTGCTGGGTTGTCATTATAGCATTCGTTCAGCCGCCATCATAACCTTGTTGGTTTCCATGGTTACTTATTTAATTAATAAATGTTTAACCTGTGACGGTTAAAAATTTTACCCACAAAAAGTTGTTGTGTTTTTATTATAGAGTTAAGTTGTTATATGTACCCTTCTACGGCTAGCGACCGATAAGCATTTAATCCCTTAAGGCAGTGTAGGGCACAATTGGGCCTGGAGCAAAGCTAAGGGTTAAAGCTGAAGGGAGAGATAGGAGAAGAGGGCTGGCTAGGGAGGTTAGTTGCAACAATGTTGCATGCAAGGGAGGGGCCCACTACTCACCTTAAAAGTGGGGATCATCAGCTTCCTGGCCCTCTTCTTCCTGGAATCCGGTGCAGACGAGTTATTTCCCCTCCCTCCCTTCCCTATTACAAGATGGCTTCCAAATTTATTTTATTGTGCTAGGCGCTAAGAATGCCTTCTCAGGCTAACTTAGTAGCCACATAGTCAATTGAGCATTTCCAAATTTAAATTTTTCCCCTAGTTGGCGACGGGTATGCCTATTCAGGCTAACTTTGTCAGCCTCTTTAGTTATTGGGCGTCTACCATATCCAGTCTACCTGGCTTTTGGCGGCTGAGTAGCGGATCCCCTTTTCTAGGGGGTAGTCCCTATTTTATACCCTCTCGGCGGGAGGTAACGGCCCTGTTGCCTTGGAAAGGGTGAACGGGGGGAGTGATGACCAGTCTAAAAGTGAGAGGGGTGGATAGCCTCAAGTGCATGTGAGGTGCCCCTCCTTCCCCTTGCGGGTGGGTCACGTGATCTCATTAACCCCTTAGTAGCAATTTTTCTATGAGCAGAGGTCCCGCTCTGCTGCAGTTTCCGTTTGGGCCGTTTACCTTCTGCAGTGCTGGGTTGTCATTATAGCATTCGTTCAGCTGCCATCATAACCTTGTTGGTTTCCATGGTTACTTATTTAATTAATAAATGTTTAACCTGTGACGGTTAAAAATTTTACCCACAAAAAGTTGTTGTGTTTTTATTATAGAGTTAAGTTGTTATATGTACCCTTCTACGGCTAGCGACCGATAAGCATTTAATCCCTTATGTTCCCTGGGATCCTCTAGGAGGTGCTAGAAGTGATAAAAATAACAAACCAAGCACACAATGCAATATTATAAGGTAATGTCTAAATAACACATAGACTAAATGTTATTCTCATAAAATAAAAATAGCTGGAGTATAAGCTGATATATTACCACTGGTACATATATGAGGGTGAGAAAGTCCAAATAAATATCAGCTTAAATCCTTGATGTAGGGAATGTGTGTTTGATTGTAGAGAAGATCCAGGAGGCAGCTCTCTAACAGCATACAATGATGGACGATCTGTTATAAAGATACAATAGATAGAGGCGCCAATGGTGCAAATCAATGAGGAATCTCAAGAGTTACCAGTAAGAGATATGCACAGGGTACTCACTTGTAGCAAAGGCACTCAATTATGCCCATAGGAACAGGCTGGATTTTTACAGCAGTCCAGCTAGCTGATCAAGGCCCCACGGACAACTCCAAGGGGATCATCAGGTCCAGAGTGTAAACCAAAAGGTATACAAGCAGGATAGAAGAGCTAGGGACTCACACCCTAATAGCAGCGTAGCACCAAGATATAGTGGACACTTAAAGTTGGTAAAATAAAAACAAATTTATTTAAAAATGGTAAAATACACAACTCATTCTTGTGCCAAATAAAATCTTGGATAAGAGGAGAAACAATGCAACGCGTTTCTCAGTAAAACTGTTTCATTAGGCATGACTCACATCAGTTTGTTTGATCCTTATATAGGGCTACGCTACTAACAATTCCCTTAATCCCACCCCTCTCAATACAAGTAGAACAACCAATCAAAACCCTTCATCTGCACACACCCCCTTGCTGCAGTGTTGTTTGGGCCATGTATATATGAAAGAAATATATGCTGAATGTTTTTTCATTAATGATAGTGAGCCCTATGATGTGCTCTATTGATAAGTATAATGATAGTGAGCCCTATGATGTGCTCTATTGATAAGTATAATGATAGTGAGCCCTATGATGTGCTCTATTGATAAGTATAATGATAGTGAGCCCTATGATGTGCTCTATTGATAAGTATAATGATAGTGAGCCCTATGATGTGCTCTATTGATAAGTATAATGATAGTGAGCCCTATGATGTGCTCTATTGATAAGTATAATGATAGTGAGCCCTATGATGTGCTCTATTGATAAGTATAATGATAGTGAGCCCTATAATGTGCTCTATTGATAAGTATAATGATAGTGAGCCCTATGATGTGCTCTATTGATAAGTATAATGATAGTGAGCCCTATAATGTGCTCTATTGATAAGTATAATGATAGTGAGCCCTATGATGTGCTCTATTGATAAGTATAATGATAGTGAGCCCTATGATGTGCTCTATTGATAAGTATAATGATAGTGAGCCCTATGATGTGCTCTATTGATAAGTATAATGATAGTGAGCCCTATAATGTGCTCTATTGATAAGTATAATGATAGTGAGCCCTATAATGTGCTCTATTGATAAGTATAATGATAGTGAGCCCTATAATGTGCTCTATTGATAAGTATAATGATAGTGAGCCCTATAATGTGCTCTATTGATAAGTATAATGATAGTGAGCCCTATGATGTGCTCTATTGATAAGTATAATGATAGTGAGCCCTATGATGTGCTCTATTGATAAGTATAATGATAGTGAGCCCTATAATGTGCTCTATTGATAAGTATAATGATAGTGAGCCCTATGATGTGCTCTATTGATAAGTATAATGATAGTGAGCCCTATGATGTGCTCTATTGATAAGTATAATGATAGTGAGCCCTATAATGTGCTCTATTGATAAGTATAATGATAGTGAGCCCTATAATGTGCTCTATTGATAAGTATAATGATAGTGAGCCCTATAATGTGCTCTATTGATAAGTATAATGATAGTGAGCCCTATGATGTGCTCTATTGATAAGTATAATGATAGTGAGCCCTAGGATGTGCTCTATTTATAAGTATAATGATAGTGAGCCCTATAAAGTGCTCTATTGATAAGTATAATGATAGTGAGCCCTATAAAGTGCTCTATTGATAAGTATAATGATAGTGAGCCCTATAATGTGCTCTATTGATAAGTATAATGATAGTGAGCCCTATAATGTGCTCTATTGATAAGTATAATGATAGTGAGCCCTATAATGTGCTCTATTGATAAGTATAATGATAGTGAGCCCTATAATGTGCTCTATTGATAAGTATAATGATAGTGAGCCCTATGATGTGCTCTATTGATAAGTATAATGATAGTGAGTCCTATAATGTGCTCTATTGATAAGTATAATGATAGTGAGCCCTATGATGTGCTCTATTGATAAGTATAATGATAGTGAGCCCTATAATGTGCTCTATTGATAAGTATAATGATAGTGAGCCATATGATGTGCTCTATTGATAAGTATAATGATAGTGAGCCCTATAATGTGCTCTATTGATAAGTATAATGATAGTGAGCCCTATGATGTGCTCTATTGATAAGTATAATGATAGTGAGCCCTATGATGTGCTCTATTGATAAGTATAATGATAGTGAGCCCTATAATGTGCTCTATTGATAAGTATAATGATAGTGAGCCCTATGATGTGCTCTATTGATAAGTATAATGATAGTGAGCCCTATAATGTGCTCTATTGATAAGTATAATGATAGTGAGCCCTATAATGTGCTCTATTGATAAGTATAATGATAGTGAGCCCTATAATGTGCTCTATTGATAAGTATAATGATAGTGAGCCCTATAATGTGCTCTATTGATAAGTATAATGATAGTGAGCCCTATAATGTGCTCTATTGATAAGTATAATGATAGTGAGCCCTATAATGTGCTCTATTGATAAGTATAATGATAGTGAGCCCTAGGATGTGCTCTATTTATAAGTATAATGATAGTGAGCCCTATAATGTGCTCTATTGATAAGTATAATGATAGTGAGCCCTATAAAGTGCTCTATTGATAAGTATAATGATAGTGAGCCCTATGATGTGCTCTATTGATAAGTATAATGATAGTGAGCCCTATAATGTGCTCTATTGATAAGTATAATGATAGTGAGCCCTATGATGTGCTCTATTGATAAGTATAATGATAGTGAGCCCTATAATGTGCTCTATTGATAAGTATAATGATAGTGAGCCCTATAATGTGTTCTATTGATAAGTATAATGATAGTGAGCCCTATAATGTGCTCTATTGATAAGTATAATGATAGTGAGCCCTATAATGTGCTCTATTGATAAGTATAATGATAGTGAGCCCTATAATGTGCTCTATTGATAAGTATAATGATAGTGAGCCCTATGATGTGCTCTATTGATAAGTATAATGATAGTGAGCCCTATGATGTGCTCTATTGATAAGTATAATGATAGTGAGCCCTATGATGTGCTCTATTGATAAGTATAATGATAGTGAGCCCTATGATGTGCTCTATTGATAAGTATAATGATAGTGAGCCCTATAATGTGCTCTATTGATAAGTATAATGATAGTGAGCCCTATAATGTGCTCTATTGATAAGTATAATGATAGTGAGCCCTATAATGTGCTCTATTGATAAGTATAATGATAGTGAGCCCTATAATGTGCTCTATTGATAAGTATAATGATAGTGAGCCCTATGATGTGCTCTATTGATAAGTATAATGATAGTGAGCCCTATGATGTGCTCTATTGATAAGTATAATGATAGTGAGCCCTATAATGTGCTCTATTGATAAGTATAATGATAGTGAGCCCTATAATGTGCTCTATTGATAAGTATAATGATAGTGAGCCCTATAATGTGCTCTATTGATAAGTATAATGATAGTGAGCCCTATGATGTGCTCTATTGATAAGTATAATGATAGTGAGCCCTATAATGTGCTCTATTGATAAGTATAATGATAGTGAGCCCTATAATGTGCTCTATTGATAAGTATAATGATAGTGAGCCCTATAATGTGCTCTATTGATAAGTATAATGATAGTGAGCCCTATGATGTGCTCTATTGATAAGTATAATGATAGTGAGCCCTATAATGTGCTCTATTGATAAGTATAATGATAGTGAGCCCTATGATGTGCTCTATTGATAAGTATAATGATAGTGAGCCCTATGATGTGCTCTATTGATAAGTATAATGATAGTGAGCCCTATGATGTGCTCTATTGATAAGTATAATGATAGTGAGCCCTATAATGTGCTCTATTGATAAGTATAATGATAGTGAGCCCTATGATGTGCTCTATTGATAAGTATAATGATAGTGAGCCCTATAATGTGCTCTATTGATAAGTATAATGATAGTGAGCCCTAGGATGTGCTCTATTTATAAGTATAATGATAGTGAGCCCTATAAAGTGCTCTATTGATAAGTATAATGATAGTGAGCCCTATAAAGTGCTCTATTGATAAGTATAATGATAGTGAGCCCTATGATGTGCTCTATTGATAAGTATAATGATAGTGAGCCCTATAATGTGCTCTATTGATAAGTATAATGATAGTGAGCCCTATAATGTGCTCTATTGATAAGTATAATGATAGTGAGCCCTATGATGTGCTCTATTGATAAGTATAATGATAGTGAGCCCTATGATGTGCTCTATTGATAAGTATAATGATAGTGAGCCCTATAATGTGCTCTATTGATAAGTATAATGATAGTGAGCCCTATAATGTGCTCTATTGATAAGTATAATGATAGTGAGCCCTATGATGTGCTCTATTTATAAGTATAATGATAGTGAGCCCTATAATGTGCTCTATTGATAAGTATAATGATAGTGAGCCCTATAATGTGCTCTATTGATAAGTATAATGATAGTGAGCCCTATGATGTGCTCTATTGATAAGTATAATGATAGTGAGCCCTATAATGTGCTCTATTGATAAGTATAATGATAGTGAGCCCTATGATGTGCTCTATTGATAAGTATAATGATAGTGAGCCCTATAATGTGCTCTATTGATAAGTATAATGATAGTGAGCCCTATAATGTGCTCTATTGATAAGTATAATGATAGTGAGCCCTATGATGTGCTCTATTGATAAGTATAATGATAGTGAGCCCTATGATGTGCTCTATTGATAAGTATAATGATAGTGAGCCCTATGATGTGCTCTATTGATAAGTATAATGATAGTGAGCCCTATAATGTGCTCTATTGATAAGTATAATGATAGTGAGCCCTATAATGTGCTCTATTGATAAGTATAATGATAGTGAGCCCTATGATGTGCTCTATTGATAAGTATAATGATAGTGAGCCCTATGATGTGCTCTATTGATAAGTATAATGATAGTGAGCCCTATAATGTGCTCTATTGATAAGTATAATGATAGTGAGCCCTATAATGTGCTTGTGACAAAACCAATCTCGCCACTGTACATTGGAGGGCCTGTTATGGAACATTCTTTGGGCTGGAGGTACATGGGCTTAAGGATACCCAGAGACTGCATGGAAATATGGAATTTTATATGCTGGACACCCCATGTACTTTCATACCTCTGTCTTATGTCTATGTCACCCTGTATCCATAAATACAGGATGGGTACAGGGTGTGAGTGCCCCTTGTGGGAGCAATTGTGACTCTATAAGCAAAGTGGGCATAAAAGACTTTATAGCTAATAAGAACTGTTCCTATATTCTGTAATAAGATGTATTCTATGTATGTTTAAGATCTGATTGTGTCTCAGGAGTCTGTCTGGGTAAACTGATTGTGTCATTGTGTGATTATGTTAACTAGACTGCTCAACATCAGATTGTCTGAGTAAACGTTCTTCCCTAGTTAATTAACTTAATATGTTAATCTGTTTTACCTGTGAATAGACAATTGTTTGATGCATTGTTCATATGTTTGCCTTACTGTTAAACCAATGCCCTTTGTAACCTGAAGCCAGGGTGTATAAATCTGTGTGCTGCCTTCAAATAAAGCAGATATTCTGTTTAAACCTGAAACTGGCTGGGTTGTGAATTGCTGATTGTCTATGCAGGACATTGTTCATCTGGGGTTAACCCTTGGTACACAGTTGGTACCGTAACATTGGTGGCAGCGACGGAATGAACCTTATCGCCCAGAAGAGCAACTACACAAGCCAGTAACCTCAGGAAGAGGGGGATTATTACAATACTGACTAAGATGGAAAAGAGAAAAGTAAATTTTGCAGCTTTTGAAAACTTCCTGGAAACAGAAGGAGAGATTGATGGGTACCTTGCGGATTTTGAGAGGCAATGTGCACTACACAAGGTACCCGCAGAGGACTGGGTCACGATATTATCTGGAAAATTATCCGGCCGGGCCAGAGAGGCTTTTCGGGCCATTCCAGATGAGGAAGTCAGGGATTATAATACTGTAAAAGAGGCTCTGCTCTCCAGGTATGCGGTTACACCGGAGGCATACCGGAGACGGTTCAGAGACACTGTTAAATTAGCTGGAGATTCCTACCTTGAGTGGGCATGTAAGGTGCACCGCACAGCAGCTCACTGGATAGCGGGGTGCCAAGCCATATCTGGGGAAGAGGTGCTGCAGCTATTCCTGTTGGAACATTGCTTCGACAAATTACCCGCAGGAGTTCGAGAGTGGGTTCGGGACCGTAAACCCTCCACCCTGCAGGAAGCGGCTCGCTTGGCAGATGAGTATACGGATGCCCGCAAACTGGACATTGCTACCACTAAGCCCCCTGCTAGAGTGGAGTACAGACCCCCAGTCACCCCAGCAGCTGCCAGTTACCAAACCCCGGCGCACCGCTATACCACACGGCCTCCGGCCACGAACTACCCTCAGAGAGCCCTGTTCAATTCGCGGGGCTACTCACAACCTATTCGGTGCTTTAGATGTAAGCAACTAGGGCACAAAAGACCAGAGTGTCCCCTAAACGCAGCGAACCAAGCGCAGTCCTGGAGAAGACCCGCCGGCGGAATCCCACGTAATCCTCAGCCTGCGGCCCGCTACGTAGAGGCGCAAGAATGCTGGAGCATCCTACATGAGGCAGACCTTGTGCAAGCTGCCCACCGGAATAACCGGCAACTGGTTAAAGTGAATGGGAAGAAGGTCAGTGGTCTACGGGATACTGGTGCTACCATGACCTTGCTTCAAAAGAACTTGGTGTCTGAGAAACAGTACACTGGAGACACTGTGGCTGTGAGGGTAGCAGGGGGCGATGTGTTCAGCCTACCTGTTGCCAGGGTACATTTGGATTGGGGAGTGGGCGCTAGACCTGTGAATGTGGGGGTCAAGAAGGACTTACCTGCTGATGTTCTTCTTGGAAATGACTTGGCCCCCCTTGTTTCTGCCTACGCTCCTATGGGTCCCGCTGATGTTAACTCTGTGACTACCCGTGCCCAGATCCGTGCAGCAGAGACTGACCCACCTGCTGCTAAGCCCCAGGACGCTGAGCTCAGTAAATCTCTATCCGCTATTGATATGTGGAGGTCCCGTTACAATGCGCTGATGAAGGAGAAGAGGAGCGCAGAGGAAAAAGCACGTTTAGAACAGGAATCTCTGCTAGACAAGCTGCACCGACAAACTGCAGAAAACACCAGCTTGAGAGTGGAACATGAAACATTAAAGACAAACTTAGTGACACTGGAGGAGAAGCTGACGCTGGCTCATAGTGAGGTGCAGCAACTCAAGGGCACCCTATGTCAGTATGAAGGGATTGTGGATACCTATAAAGAGCAGGTACAGAAAACTCGTAAAGAAGCTGATGGGATTTTGAAGGACTGTTTGGCCCTGGTCTGGGCACTGAGGAATTTGAACCCTTGTTTGTATGGACAGGAATTCTCTCTCATAACGGGAATACAGATGGATTGTCCCAGCAAACTGACATGCCTACCAGGCGCTCTGGTGGTATATGCCACAGTATATACCCTGGACAGCCGAGCATGACAAACCAGAGGGAGAGGAGTTTGATGGTCCTGTCCCCCAGCAACACGGCTGTTTAGCCAAAGGGGAGACGATTGGTCTCCCCCTCCAGCAGCACAGCTATGTATCCGAAGGGGAGACAGTCGGTCTTCCCCTCCAGCAACCAGGCTCCCACCAGGCTACTTCCATGGTAGTGCTGGCACCCGGGCAGAGTACAGCTGGTCTCTGCCCACCTCGCAACCCACCAATTCAGCGTACCAGTCCCCCACACAGCTGTGGTGAGGCACCTGGACATGGACAAGTTTTCCCCGTACTCAGGTGTAGTAACCATTTATTGTGGGTGGGCTGTACTACTAATTGTGTTTTATGGGTGGGTTGCTGGACTAACCAGGGCACTGACCGGCAGGAGGTCAGATACCCTGTTAGTCTGTTTGGAAAAGGGGAGAGATGTGACAAAACCAATCTCGCCACTGTACATTGGAGGGCCTGTTATGGAACATTCTTTGGGCTGGAGGTACATGGGCTTAAGGATACCCAGAGACTGCATGGAAATATGGAATTTTATATGCTGGACACCCCATGTACTTTCATACCTCTGTCTTATGTCTATGTCACCCTGTATCCATAAATACAGGATGGGTACAGGGTGTGAGTGCCCCTTGTGGGAGCAATTGTGACTCTATAAGCAAAGTGGGCATAAAAGACTTTATAGCTAATAAGAACTGTTCCTATATTCTGTAATAAGATGTATTCTATGTATGTTTAAGATCTGATTGTGTCTCAGGAGTCTGTCTGGGTAAACTGATTGTGTCATTGTGTGATTATGTTAACTAGACTGCTCAACATCAGATTGTCTGAGTAAACGTTCTTCCCTAGTTAATTAACTTAATATGTTAATCTGTTTTACCTGTGAATAGACAATTGTTTGATGCATTGTTCATATGTTTGCCTTACTGTTAAACCAATGCCCTTTGTAACCTGAAGCCAGGGTGTATAAATCTGTGTGCTGCCTTCAAATAAAGCAGATATTCTGTTTAAACCTGAAACTGGCTGGGTTGTGAATTGCTGATTGTCTATGCAGGACATTGTTCATCTGGGGTTAACCCTTGGTACACAGTTGGTACCGTAACAGTGCTCTATTGATAAGTATAATGATAGTGAGCCCTATGATGTGCTCTATTGATAAGTATAATGATAGTGAGCCCTATGATGTGCTCTATTGATAAGTATAATGATAGTGAGCCCTATAATGTGCTCTATTGATAAGTATAATGATAGTGAGCCCTATAATGTGCTCTATTGATAAGTATAATGATAGTGAGCCCTATAATGTGCTCTATTGATAAGTATAATGATAGTGAGCCCTATAATGTGCTCTATTGATAAGTATAATGATAGTGAGCCCTATGATGTGCTCTATTGATAAGTATAATGATAGTGAGCCCTATAATGTGCTCTATTGATAAGTATAATGATAGTGAGCCCTAGGATGTGCTCTATTTATAAGTATAATGATAGTGAGCCCTATAATGTGCTCTATTGATAAGTATAATGATAGTGAGCCCTATGATGTGCTCTATTGATAAGTATAATGATAGTGAGCCCTATAATGTGCTCTATTGATAAGTATAATGATAGTGAGCCCTAGGATGTGCTCTATTTATAAGTATAATGATAGTGAGCCCTATAAAGTGCTCTATTGATAAGTATAATGATAGTGAGCCCTATAAAGTGCTCTATTGATAAGTATAATGATAGTGAGCCCTATGATGTGCTCTATTGATAAGTATAATGATAGTGAGCCCTATAATGTGCTCTATTGATAAGTATAATGATAGTGAGCCCTATAATGTGCTCTATTGATAAGTATAATGATAGTGAGCCCTATGATGTGCTCTATTGATAAGTATAATGATAGTGAGCCCTATAATGTGCTCTATTGATAAGTATAATGATAGTGAGCCCTATGATGTGCTCTATTGATAAGTATAATGATAGTGAGCCCTATAATGTGCTCTATTGATAAGTATAATGATAGTGAGCCCTATAATGTGTTCTATTGATAAGTATAATGATAGTGAGCCCTATAATGTGCTCTATTGATAAGTATAATGATAGTGAGCCCTATAATGTGCTCTATTGATAAGTATAATGATAGTGAGCCCTATGATGTGCTCTATTGATAAGTATAATGATAGTGAGCCCTATGATGTGCTCTATTGATAAGTATAATGATAGTGAGCCCTATAATGTGCTCTATTGATAAGTATAATGATAGTGAGCCCTATAATGTGCTCTATTGATAAGTATAATGATAGTGAGCCCTATGATGTGCTCTATTGATAAGTATAATGATAGTGAGCCCTATGATGTGCTCTATTGATAAGTATAATGATAGTGAGCCCTATAATGTGCTCTATTGATAAGTATAATGATGGTGTTTGCGCTTGTAGTTTTTAATATCGCAAGTGGTTAATTTATACGTTTTCCCTTTCTTTCGTAATTTGGGCCTGCTGATAGGAGGATAAGCCTGCCTAGAGAAAGCAATGAGACAGAGGGATCTACTCCTGCCTAGAGAAAGCAATGAGACAGAGGGATCTATTCCTGCCTAGAGAACGCAATCAGACAGAGGGGACGTTACCTGTCTGATAGGTGCAGAGGGATCTATTCCTGCCTAGAGAAAGCAGCCAGACAGAGGGGACGTTACCTGCCTGATAGGTGTAGAGGGATCTATTCCTGCCTAGAGAAAGCAATGAGACAGAGGGATCTATTCCTGCCTAGAGAAAGCAATGAGACAGAGGGATCTATTCCTGCCTAGAGAAAGCAATGAGACAGAGGGATCTATTCCTGCCTAGAGAAAGCAATGAGACAGAGGGATCTATTCCTGCCTAGAGAAAGCAATGAGAAAGCAGCCAGACAGAGGGGACGTTACCTGCCTGATAGGTGTAGAGGGATCTATTCCTGCCTAGAGAAAGCAATGAGACAGAGGGATCTATTCCTGCCTAGAGAAAGCAATGAGACAGAGGGATCTATTCCTGCCTAGAGAAAGCAATGAGAAAGCAGCCAGACAGAGGGGACGTTACCAGTCTCATAGGTGCAGAGGGATCTATTCCTGCCTAGAGAAAGCAGCCAGACAGAGGGGACGTTACCTGCCTGATAGGTGCAGAGGGATCTACTCCTGCCTAGAGAAAGCAGCCAGACAGAGGGGATGTTACCTGCCTGATAGGTGCAGAGGGATCTATTCCTGCCTAGAGAAAGCAGCCAGACAGAGGGGACGTTACCTGCCTGATAGGTGCAGAGGGATCTACTCCTGCCTAGAGAAAGCAGCCAGACAGAGGGGACGTTACCTGCCTGATAGGTGCAGAGGGATCTATTCCTGCCTAGAGAAAGCAGCCAGACAGAGGGGACGTTACCTGCCTGATAGGTGCAGAGGGATCTATTACTGCCTAGAGAAAGCAGCCAGACAGAGGGGACGTTACCTGCCTGATAGGTGCAGAGGCATCTATTACTGCGTAGAGAAAGCAGCCAGACAGAGGGGACGTTACCTGCCTGATAGGTGCAGAGGGATCTATTCCTGCCTAGAGAAAGCAGCCAGACAGAGGGGACGTTACCTGTCTGATAGGTGCAGAGGGATCTATTCCTGCCTAGAGAAAGCAATCAGACAGAGGGATCTATTCCTGCCTAGAGAAAGCAGCCAGACAGAGGGGACGTTACCTGCCTGATAGGTGCAGAGGGATCTATTCCTGCCTAGAGAAAGCAGCCAGACAGAGGGGACGTTACCTGCCTGATAGGAGCAGAGGGATCTATTCCTGCTTAGAGAAAGCAGCCAGACAGAGGGGACGTTACCTGCCTGATAGGTGCAGAGGGATCTATTCCTGCCTAGAGAAAGCAATCAGACAGAGGGATCTACTCCTGCCTAGAGAAAGCAGCCAGACAGAGGGGACGTTACCTGCCTGATAGGTGCAGAGGGATCTATTCCTGCCTAGAGAAAGCAATCAGACAGAGGGATCTATTCCTGCCTAGAGAAAGCAGCCAGACAGAGGGGACGTTACCTGTCTGATAGGTGCAGAGGGATCTATTCCTGCCTAGAGAAAGCAGCCAGACAGAGGGGACGTTACCTGCCTGATAGGTGCAGAGGGATCTATTGATAAGTATAATGATAGTGAGCCCTATGATGTGCTCTATTGATAAGTATAATGATAGTGAGCCCTATGATGTGCTCTATTGATAAGTATAATGATAGTGAGCCCTATGATGTGCTCTATTGATAAGTATAATGATAGTGAGCCCTATGATGTGCTCTATTGATAAGTATAATGATAGTGAGCCCTATAATGTGCTCTATTGATAAGTATAATGATAGTGAGCCCTATAATGTGCTCTATTGATAAGTATAATGATAGTGAGCCCTATGATGTGCTCTATTGATAAGTATAATGATAGTGAGCCCTATGATGTGCTCTATTGATAAGTATAATGATAGTGAGCCCTATGATGTGCTCTATTGATAAGTATAATGATAGTGAGCCCTATAATGTGCTCTATTGATAAGTATAATGATAGTGAGCCCTATGATGTGCTCTATTGATAAGTATAATGATAGTGAGCCCTATAATGTGCTCTATTGATAAGTATAATGATAGTGAGCCCTATAATGTGCTCTATTGATAAGTATAATGATAGTGAGCCCTATGATGTGCTCTATTGATAAGTATAATGATAGTGAGCCCTATAATGTGCTCTATTGATAAGTATAATGATAGTGAGCCCTATGATGTGCTCTATTGATAAGTATAATGGTAGTGAGCCCTATGATGTGCTCTATTGATAAGTATAATGATAGTGAGCCCTATAATGTGCTCTATTGATAAGTATAATGATAGTGAGCCCTATAATGTGCTCTATTGATAAGTATAATGATAGTGAGCCCTATGATGTGCTCTATTGATAAGTATAATGATAGTGAGCCCTATGATGTGCTCTATTGATAAGTATAATGATAGTGAGCCCTATAATGTGCTCTATTGATAAGTATAATGATGGTGTTTGCGCTTGTAGTTTTTAATATCGCAAGTGGTTAATTTATACGTTTTCCCTTTCTTTCGTAATTTGGGCCTGCTGATAGGAGGATAAGCCTGCCTAGAGAAAGCAATGAGACAGAGGGATCTACTCCTGCCTAGAGAAAGCAATGAGACAGAGGGATCTATTCCTGCCTAGAGAACGCAATCAGACAGAGGGGACGTTACCTGTCTGATAGGTGCAGAGGGATCTATTCCTGCCTAGAGAAAGCAGCCAGACAGAGGGGACGTTACCTGTCTGATAGGTGCAGAGGGATCTATTCCTGCCTAGAGAACGCAATCAGACAGAGGGGACGTTACCTGTCTGATAGGTGCAGAGGGATCTATTCCTGCCTAGAGAAAGCAATCAGACAGAGGGATCTACTCCTGCCTAGAGAAAGCAGCCAGACAGAGGGAACGTTACCTGCCTGATAGGTGTAGAGGGATCTATTCCTGCCTAGAGAAAGCAATGAGACAGAGGGATCTATTCCTGCCTAGAGAAAGCAATGAGACAGAGGGATCTATTCCTGCCTAGAGAAAGCAATGAGACAGAGGGATCTATTCCTGCCTAGAGAAAGCAATGAGACAGAGGGATCTATTCCTGCCTAGAGAAAGCAATGAGACAGAGGGATCTATTCCTGCCTAGAGAAAGCAATGAGAAAGCAGCCAGACAGAGGGGACGTTACCTGCCTGATAGGTGTAGAGGGATCTATTCCTGCCTAGAGAAAGCAATGAGACAGAGGGATCTATTCCTGCCTAGAGAAAGCAATGAGACAGAGGGATCTATTCCTGCCTAGAGAAAGCAATGAGAAAGCAGCAAGACAGAGGGGACGTTACCAGTCTCATAGGTGCAGAGGGATCTATTCCTGCCTAGAGAAAGCAGCCAGACAGAGGGGACGTTACCTGCCTGATAGGTGCAGAGGGATCTACTCCTGCCTAGAGAAAGCAGCCAGACAGAGGGGACGTTACCTGCCTGATAGGTGCAGAGGGATCTATTCCTGCCTAGAGAAAGCAGCCAGACAGAGGGGACGTTACCTGCCTGATAGGTGCAGAGGGATCTACTCCTGCCTAGAGAAAGCAGCCAGACAGAGGGGACGTTACCTGCCTGATAGGTGCAGAGGGATCTATTCCTGCCTAGAGAAAGCAGCCAGACAGAGGGGACGTTACCTGCCTGATAGGTGCAGAGGGATCTATTACTGCCTAGAGAAAGCAGCCAGACAGAGGGGACGTTACCTGCCTGATAGGTGCAGAGGGATCTATTACTGCCTAGAGAAAGCAGCCAGACAGAGGGGACGTTACCTGCCTGATAGGTGCAGAGGGATCTATTCCTGCCTAGAGAAAGCAGCCAGACAGAGGGGACGTTACCTGTCTGATAGGTGCAGAGGGATCTATTCCTGCCTAGAGAAAGCAATCAGACAGAGGGATCTATTCCTGCCTAGAGAAAGCAGCCAGACAGAGGGGACGTTACCTGCCTGATAGGTGCAGAGGGATCTATTCCTGCCTAGAGAAAGCAGCCAGACAGAGGGGACGTTACCTGCCTGATAGGAGCAGAGGGATCTATTCCTGCTTAGAGAAAGCAGCCAGACAGAGGGGACGTTACCTGCCTGATAGGTGCAGAGGGATCTATTCCTGCCTAGAGAAAGCAATCAGACAGAGGGATCTACTCCTGCCTAGAGAAAGCAGCCAGACAGAGGGGACGTTACCTGCCTGATAGGTGCAGAGGGATCTATTCCTGCCTAGAGAAAGCAATCAGACAGAGGGATCTATTCCTGCCTAGAGAAAGCAGCCAGACAGAGGGGACGTTACCTGTCTGATAGGTGCAGAGGGATCTATTCCTGCCTAGAGAAAGCAGCCAGACAGAGGGGACGTTACCTGCCTGATATGAGTAAAGGGATCTATTCCTGCATAGAGAAAGCAGCCAGACAGAGGGGGACGTTACCTGCCTGATAGGTGCAGAGGGATCTATTCCTGCCTAGAGAAAGCAGCCAGACAGAGGGGACGTTACCTGTCTGATAGGTGCAGAGGGATCTATTCCTGCATAGAGAAAGCAGCCAGATAGAGGGAACGTTACCTGTCTGATAGGTGCAGAGGGATCTGTTCCTGCCTAGAGAAAGCAGCCAGACAGAGGGGACGTTACCTGCCTGATAGGTGCAGAGGGATCTATTCCTGCCTAGAGAAAGCAATCAGACAGAGGGATCTATTCCTGCCTAGAGAAAGCAGCCAGACAGAGGGGACGTTACCTGTCTGATAGGTGCAGAGGGATCTATTCCTGCATAGAGAAAGCAGCCAGACAGAGGGGACGTTACCTGTCTGATAGGTGCAGAGGGATCTATTCCTGCCTAGAGAAAGCATCCAGACAGAGGGGACGTTACCTGTCTGATAGGTGCAGAGGGATCTATTCCTGCCTAGAGAAAGCAGCCAGACAGAGGAGACGTTACCTGCCTGATAGGTGCAGAGGGATCTACTCCTGCCTAGAGAAAGCAGCCAGACAGAGGGGACGTTACCTGCCTGATAGGTGCAGAGGGATCTATTACTGCCTAGAGAAAGCAGCCAGACAGAGGGGACGTTACCTGCCTGATAGGTGCAGAGGGATCTATTACTGCCTAGAGAAAGCAGGCAGACAGAGGGGACGTTACCTGCCTGATAGGTGCAGAGGGATCTATTCCTGCCTAGAGAAAGCAGCCAGACAGAGGGGACGTTACCTGTCTGATAGGTGCAGAGGGATCTATTTTTGCCTAGAGAAAGCAATCAGACAGAGGGATCTACTCCTGCCTAGAGAAAGCAGCCAGACAGAGGGGACGTTACCTGCCTGATAGGTGCAGAGGGATCTATTCCTGCCTAGAGAAAGCAATCAGACAGAGGGATCTACTCCTGCCTAGAGAAAGCAGCCAGACAGAGGGGACGTTACCTGCCTGATAGGTGCAGAGGGATCTATTCCTGCCTAGAGAAAGCAATCAGACAGAGGGATCTATTCCTGCCTAGAGAAAGGAATGAGACAGAGGGATCTATTCCTGCCTAGAGAAAGCAGCCAGACAGAGGGGACGTTACCTGCCTGATAGGTGCAGAGGGATCTATTCCTGCCTAGAGAATGCAATCAGACAGAGGGATCTATTCCTGCCTAGAGAAAGCAATGAGAAAGCAGCCAGACAGAGGGGACGTTACCTGCCTGATAGGTGCAGAGGGATCTGTTCCTGCCTAGAGAAAGCAGCCAGACAGAGGGGACGTTACCTGCCTGATAGGTGCAGAGGGATCTATTCCTGCCTAGAGAAAGCAGCCAGACAGAGGGATCTATTCCTGCCTAGAGAAAGCAGACAGACAGAGGGGACGTTACCTGCCTGATAGGTGCAGAGGGATCTATTCCTGCCTAGAGAAAGCAGCCAGACAGAGGGATCTATTCCTGCCTAGAGAAAGCAATGAGACAGAGGGGACACTACCTGTCTGATAGGTGCAGAGGGATATATTCCTGCCTAGAGAAAGCAATCAGACAGAGGGATCTACTCCTGCCTAGAGAAAGCAGCCAGACAGAGGGGACGTTACCTGTCTGATAGGTGCAGAGGGATCTATTCCTGCCTAGAGAAAGCAGCCAGACAGAGGGATCTATTCCTGCCTAGAGAAAGCAGCCAGACAGAGGGGACGTTACCTGCCTGATAGGTGCAGAGGGATCTATTCCTGCCTAGAGAAAGCAGCCAGACAAAGGGACGTTACCTGCCTGATAGGTGTAGAGGGATCTATTCCTGCCTAGAGAAAGCAATGAGACAGAGGGATCGATTCCTGCCTAGAGAAAGCAATGAGACAGAGGGATCTATTCCTGCCTAGAGAAAGCAGCCAGACAGAGGGGACGTTACCTGTCTGATAGGTGCAGAGGGATCTATTCCTGCCTAGAGAAAGCAGCCAGACAGAGGGGACGTTACCTGCCTGATAGGTGCAGAGGGTTCTATTACTGCCTAGAGAAAGCAGCCAGACAGAGGGACGTTACCTGCCTGATAGGTGTAGAGGGATCTATTCCTGCCTAGAGAAAGCAATGAGACAGAGGGATCTATTCCTGCCTAGAGAAAGCAATGACACAGAGGGATCTATTCCTGCCTAGAGAAAGCAGCCAGACAGAGGGGACATTACCTGCCTGATAGGTGCAGAGGGATCTATTCCTGCCTAGAGAAAGCAGCCAGACAGAGGGGACGTTACCTGCCTGATAGGTGCAGAGGGATCTATTCCTGCCTAGAGAAAGCAATCAGACAGAGGGATCTACTCCTGCCTAGAGAAAGCAGCCAGACAGAGGGGACGTTACCTGCCTGATAGGTGCAGAGGGATCTATTCCTGCCTAGAGAAAGCAGCCAGACAGAGGGGACGTTACCTGCCTGATATGAGCAAAGGGATCTATTCCTGCATAGAGAAAGCAGCCAGACAGAGGGGACGTTACCTGCCTGATAGGTGCAGAGGGATCTATTCCTGAATAGAGAAAGCAGCCAGACAGAGGGGGACGTTACCTGCCTGATAGGTGCAGAGGGATCTATTCCTGCCTAGAGAAAGCAGCCAGACAGAGGGGACGTTACCTGTCTGATAGGTGCAGAGGGATCTATTCCTGCATAGAGAAAGCAGCCAGATAGAGGGAACGTTACCTGTCTGATAGGTGCAGAGGGATCTATTCCTGTCTAGAGAAAGCAGCCAGACAGAGGGGACGTTACCTGCCTGATAGGTGCAGAGGGATCTATTCCTGCCTAGAGAAAGCAGCCAGACAGAGGGGACGTTACCTGCCTGATAGGTGCAGAGGGATCTATTCCTGCATAGAGAAAGCAGCCAGACAGAGGGGACGTTACCTGTCTGATAGGTGCAGAGGGATCTATTCCTGCCTAGAGAAAGCAGCCAGACAGAGGGGACGTTACCTGTCTGATAGGTGCAGAGGGATCTATTCCTGCATAGAGAAAGCAGCCAGACAGAGGGGACGTTACCTGTCTGATAGGTGCAGAGGGATCTATTCCTGCCTAGAGAAAGCAGCCAGACAGAGGGGACGTTACCTGCCTGATAGGTGCAGAGGGATCTACTCCTGCCTAGAGAAAGCAGCCAGACAGAGGGGACGTTACCTGCCTGATAGGTGCAGAGGGATCTATTACTGCCTAGAGAAAGCAGCCAGACAGAGGGGACGTTACCTGCCTGATAGGTGCAGAGGGATCTATTACTGCCTAGAGAAAGCAGCCAGACAGAGGGGACGTTACCTGCCTGATAGGTGCAGAGGGATCTATTCCTGCCTAGAGAAAGCAGCCAGACAGAGGGGACGTTACCTGTCTGATAGGTGCAGAGGGATCTATTCCTGCCTAGAGAAAGCAATCAGACAGAGGGATCTACTCCTGCCTAGAGAAAGCAATGAGACAGAGGGATATATTCCTGCCTAGAGAAAGCAATGAGAAAGCAGCCAGACAGAGGGGACGTTACCTGTCTGATAGGTGCAGAGGGATCTATTCCTGCCTAGAGAAAGCAGCCAGACAGAGGGGACATTACCTGCCTGATAGGTGCAGAGGGATCTATTCCTGTCTAGAGAAAGCAATGAGACATAGGGATCTATTCCTGCCTAGAGAAAGCAGCCAGACAGAGGGGACGTTACCTGTCTGAAAGGTGCAGAGGGATCTATTCCTGCCTAGAGAAAGCAGCCAGACAGAGGGGACGTTACCTGCCTGATAGGTGCAGAGGGATCTATTCCTGCCTAGAGAAAGCAGCCAGACAGAGGGATCTATTCCTGCCTAGAGAAAGCATTGAGACAGAGGGGACACTACCTGTCTGATAGGTGCAGAGGGATCTATTCCTGCCTAGAGAAAGCAGCCAGACAGAGGGGACGTTACCTGCCTGATAGGTGCAGAGGGATCTATTCCTGCCTAGAGAAAGCAATCAGACAGAGGGATCTACTCCTGCCTAGAGAAAGCAATGAGACAGAGGGGACACTACCTGTCTGATAGGTGCAGAGGGATCTATTCCTGCCTAGAGAAAGCAATCAGACAGAGGGATCTACTCCTGCCTAGAGAAAGCAGCCAGACAGAGGGGACGTTACCTGCCTGATATGACCAAAGGGATCTATTCCTGCATAGAGAAAGCAGCCAGACAGAGGGGACGTTACCTGCCTGATAGGTGCAGAGGGATCTATTCCTGCATAGAGAAAGCAGCCAGACAGAGGGGGACGTTACCTGCCTGATAGGTGCAGAGGGATCTATTCCTGCATAGAGAAAGCAGCCAGACAGAAGGGGACGTTACCTGCCTGATAGGTGCAGAGGGATCTATTCCTGCCTAGAGAAAGCAGCCAGACAGAGGGGACGTTACCTGCCTGATATGAGCAAAGGGATCTATTCCTGCCTAGAGAAAGCAGCCAGACAGAGGGGACGTTACCTGTCTGATAGGTGCAGAGGGATCTATTCCTGCATAGAGAAAGCAGCCAGACAGAGGGGACGTTACCTGCCTGATATGACCAAAGGGATCTATTCCTGCATAGAGAAAGCAGCCAGACAGAGGGGACGTTACCTGCCTGATAGGTGCAGAGGGATCTATTCCTGCATAGAGAAAGCAGCCAGACAGAGGGGGACGTTACCTGCCTGATAGGTGCAGAGGGATCTATTCATGCATAGAGAAAGCAGCCAGACAGAGGGGGACGTTACCTGCCTGATAGGTGCAGAGGGATCTATTCCTGCCTAGAGAAAGCAGCCAGACAGAGGGGACGTTACCTGCCTGATATGAGCAAAGGGATCTATTCCTGCCTAGAGAAAGCAGCCAGACAGAGGGGACGTTACCTGTCTGATAGGTGCAGAGGGATCTATTCCTGCATAGAGAAAGCAGCCAGACAGAGGGGACGTTACCTGCCTGATAGGTGCAGAGGGATCTATTCCTGCATAGAGAAAGCAGCCAGACAGAGGGGACGTTACCTGTCTGATAGGTGCAGAGGGATCTATTCCTGCCTAGAGAAAGCAGCCAGACAGAGGGGACGTTACCTGTCTGATAGGTGCAGAGGGATCTATTCCTGCATAGAGAAAGCAGCCAGACAGAGGGGACGTTACCTGTCTGATAGGTGCAGAGGGATCGATTCCTGCATAGAGAAAGCAGCCAGACAGAGGGGACGTTACCTGTCTGATAGGTGCAGAGGGATCTATTCCTGCATAGAGAAAGCAGCCAGACAGAGGGGACGTTACCTGCCTGATAGGTGCAGAGGGATCTATTCCTGCATAGAGAAAGCAGCCAGACAGAGGGGACGTTACCTGTCTGATAGGTGCAGAGGGATCTATTCCTGCCTAGAGAAAGCAGCCAGACAGAGGGGACGTTACCTGTCTGATAGGTGCAGAGGGATCTATTCCTGCATAGAGAAAGCAGCCAGACAGAGGGGACGTTACCTGTCTGATAGGTGCAGAGGGATCTATTCCTGCCTAGAGAAAGCAGCCAGACAGAGGGGACGTTACCTGCCTGATAGGTGCAGAGGGATCTACTCCTGCCTAGAGAAAGCAGCCAGAAAGAGGGGACGTTACCTGCCTGATAGGTGCAGAGGGATCTATTACTGCCTAGAGAAAGCAGCCAGACAGAGGGGACGTTACCTGCCTGATAGGTGCAGAGGGATCTATTACTGCCTAGAGAAAGCAGCCAGACAGAGGGGACGTTACCTGCCTGATAGGTGCAGAGGGATCTATTCCTGCCTAGAGAAAGCAGCCAGACAGAGTGGATGTTACCTGTCTGATAGGTGCAGAGGGATCTATTCCTGCCTAGAGAAAGCAATCAGACAGAGGGATCTACTCCTGCCTAGAGAAAGCAGCCAGACAGAGGGGACGTTACCTGCCTCATAGGTGCAGAGGGATCTATTCCTGCCTAGAGAAAGCAATCAGACAGAGGGATCTATTCCTGCCTAGAGAAAGCAATGAGACAGAGGGATCTATTCCTGCCTAGAGAAAGCAATGAGACAGAGGGATCTATTCCTGCCTAGAGAAAGCAATGAGAAAGCAGCCAGACAGAGGGGACGTTACCTGTCTGATAGGTGCAGAGGGATCTATTCCTGCCTAGAGAAAGCAGCCAGACAGAGGGGATGTTACCTGCCTGATAGGTGCAGAGGGATCTATTCCTGCCTAGAGAAAGCAGCCAGACAGAGGGGATGTTACCTGCCTGATAGGTGCAGAGGGATCTATTCCTGCCTAGAGAAAGCAGCCAGACAGAGGGGACGTTACCTGCATGATAGGTGCAGAGGGATCTATTCCTGCCTAGAGAAAGCAGCCAGACAGAGGGATCTATTCCTGCCTAGAGAAAGCAATGAGACAGAGGGGACACTACCTGTCTGATAGGTGCAGAGGGATCTATTCCTGCCTAGAGAAAGCAGCCAGACAGAGGGGACGTTACCTGCCTGATAGGTGCAGAGGGATCTATTCCTGCCTAGAGAAAGCAGCCAGACAGAGGGATCTATTCCTGCCTAGAGAAAGCAATGAGACAGAGGGGACACTACCTGTCTGATAGGTGCAGAGGGATCTATTCCTGCCTAGAGAAAGCAGCCAGACAGAGGGATCTATTCCTGCCTAGAGAAAGCAATGAGACAGAGGGCACACTACCTGTTTGATAGGTGCAGAGGGATCTATTCCTGCCTAGAGAAAGCAATCAGACAGAGGGATCTACTCCTGCCTAGAGAAAGCAGCCAGACAGAGGGGACATTACCTGTCTGATAGGTGCAGAGGGATCTATTCCTGCTTAGAGAAAGCAGCCAGAAAGAGGGATCTATTCCTGCCTAGAGAAAGCAGCCAGACAGAGGGGACGTTACCTGCCTGATAGGTGCAGAGGGATCTATTCCTGCCTAGAGAAAGCAGCCAGACAAAGGGATCTATTCCTGCCTAGAGAAAGCAGCCAGACAGAGGGGACGTTACCTGCCTGATAGGTGCAGAGGGATCTATTCCTGCCTAGAGAAAGCAATCAGACAGAGGGATCTACTCCTGCCTAGAGAAAGCAATGAGACAGAGGGGACACTACCTGTCTGATAGGTGCAGAGGGATCTATTCCTGCCTAGAGAAAGCAATCAGACAGAGGGATCTACTCCTGCCTAGAGAAAGCAGCCAGACAGAGGGGACGTTACCTGCCTGATATGACCAAAGGGATCTATTCCTGCATAGAGAAAGCAGCCAGACAGAGGGGACGTTACCTGCCTGATAGGTGCAGAGGGATCTATTCCTGCATAGAGAAAGCAGCCAGACAGAGGGGGACGTTACCTGCCTGATAGGTGCAGAGGGATCTATTCCTGCATAGAGAAAGCAGCCAGACAGAAGGGGACGTTACCTGCCTGATAGGTGCAGAGGGATCTATTCCTGCCTAGAGAAAGCAGCCAGACAGAGGGGACGTTACCTGCCTGATATGAGCAAAGGGATCTATTCCTGCCTAGAGAAAGCAGCCAGACAGAGGGGACGTTACCTGTCTGATAGGTGCAGAGGGATCTATTCCTGCCTAGAGAAAGCAGCCAGACAGAGGGGACGTTACCTGCCTGATATGACCAAAGGGATCTATTCCTGCATAGAGAAAGCAGCCAGACAGAGGGGACGTTACCTGCCTGATAGGTGCAGAGGGATCTATTCCTGCATAGAGAAAGCAGCCAGACAGAGGGGGACGTTACCTGCCTGATAGGTGCAGAGGGATCTATTCCTGCATAGAGAAAGCAGCCAGACAGAGGGGGACGTTACCTGCCTGATAGGTGCAGAGGGATCTATTCCTGCCTAGAGAAAGCAGCCAGACAGAGGGGACGTTACCTGCCTGATATGAGCAAAGGGATCTATTCCTGCCTAGAGAAAGCAGCCAGACAGAGGGGACGTTACCTGTCTGATAGGTGCAGAGGGATCTATTCCTGCCTAGAGAAAGCAGCCAGACAGAGGGGACGTTACCTGCCTGATAGGTGCAGAGGGATCTATTCCTGCATAGAGAAAGCAGCCAGACAGAGGGGACGTTACCTGTCTGATAGGTGCAGAGGGATCTATTCCTGCCTAGAGAAAGCAGCCAGACAGAGGGGACGTTACCTGTCTGATAGGTGCAGAGGGATCTATTCCTGCATAGAGAAATCAGCCAGACAGAGGGGACGTTACCTGTCTGATAGGTGCAGAGGGATCTATTCCTGCCTAGAGAAAGCAGCCAGACAGAGGGGACGTTACCTGCCTGATAGGTGCAGAGGGATCTACTCCTGCCTAGAGAAAGCAGCCAGAAAGAGGGGACGTTACCTGCCTGATAGGTGCAGAGGGATCTATTACTGCCTAGAGAAAGCAGCCAGACAGAGGGGACGTTACCTGCCTGATAGGTGCAGAGGGATCTATTACTGCCTAGAGAAAGCAGCCAGACAGAGGGGACGTTACCTGCCTGATAGGTGCAGAGGGATCTATTCCTGCCTAGAGAAAGCAGCCAGACAGAGTGGATGTTACCTGTCTGATAGGTGCAGAGGGATCTATTCCTGCCTAGAGAAAGCAATCAGACAGAGGGATCTACTCCTGCCTAGAGAAAGCAGCCAGACAGAGGGGACGTTACCTGCCTCATAGGTGCAGAGGGATCTATTCCTGCCTAGAGAAAGCAATCAGACAGAGGGATCTATTCCTGCCTAGAGAAAGCAATGAGACAGAGGGATCTATTCCTGCCTAGAGAAAGCAATGAGACAGAGGGATCTATTCCTGCCTAGAGAAAGCAAAGAGAAAGCAGCCAGACAGAGGGGACGTTACCTGTCTGATAGGTGCAGAGGGATCTATTCCTGCCTAGAGAAAGCAGCCAGACAGAGGGGATGTTACCTGCCTGATAGGTGCAGAGGGATCTATTCCTGCCTAGAGAAAGCAGCCAGACAGAGGGGACGTTACCTGTCTGATAGGTGCAGAGGGATCTATTCCTGCCTAGAGAAAGCAGCCAGACAGAGGGGACGTTACCTGCCTGATAGGTGCAGAGGGATCTATTCCTGCCTAGAGAAAGCAGCCAGACAGAGGGGACGTTACCTGCCTGATAGGTGCAGAGGGATCTATTCCTGCCTAGAGAAAGCAGCCAGACAGAGGGATCTATTCCTGCCTAGAGAAAGCAATGAGACAGAGGGGACACTACCTGTCTGATAGGTGCAGAGGGATCTATTCCTGCCTAGAGAAAGCAGCCAGACAGAGGGGACGTTACCTGCCTGATAGGTGCAGAGGGATCTATTCCTGCCTAGAGAAAGCAGCCAGACAGAGGGATCTATTCCTGCCTAGAGAAAGCAATGAGACAGAGGGGACACTACCTGTCTGATAGGTGCAGAGGGATCTATTCCTGCCTAGAGAAAGCAGCCAGACAGAGGGATCTATTCCTGCCTAGAGAAAGCAATGAGACAGAGGGGACACTACCTGTTTGATAGGTGCAGAGGGATCTATTCCTGCCTAGAGAAAGCAATCAGACAGAGGGATCTACTCCTGCCTAGAGAAAGCAGCCAGACAGAGGGGACATTACCTGACTGATAGGTGCAGAGGGATCTATTCCTGCTTAGAGAAAGCAGCCAGAAAGAGGGATCTATTCCTGCCTAGAGAAAGCAGCCAGACAGAGGGGACGTTACCTGCCTGATAGGTGCAGAGGGATCTATTCCTGCCTAGAGAAAGCAGCCAGACAAAGGGATCTATTCCTGCCTAGAGAAAGCAGCCAGACAGAGGGACGTTACCTGCCTGATAGGTGTAGAGGGATCTATTCCTGCCTAGAGAAAGCAATGAGACAGAGGGATCTATTCCTGCCTAGAGAAAGCAATGAGACAGAGGGATCTATTCCTGCCTAGAGAAAGCAGCCAGACAGAGGGGACGTTACCTGCCTGATAGGTGCAGAGGGATCTATTCCTGCCTAGAGAAAGCAATCAGACAGAGGGATCTACTCCTGCCTAGAGAGAGCAGCCAGACAGAGGGGACGTTACCTGCCTGATAGGTGCAGAGGGATCTATTCCTGCCTAGAGAAAGCAGCCAGACAGAGGGGACGTTACCTGCCTGATATGGGCAAAGGGATCTATTCCTGCATAGAGAAAGCAGCCAGACAGAGGGGACGTTACCTGCCTGATAGGTGCAGAGGGATCTATTCCTGCCTAGAGAAAGCAATCAGACAGAGGGATCTACTCCTGCCTAGAGAAAGCAGCCAGACAGAGGGGATGTTACCTGCCTGATAGGTGCAGAGGGATCTATTCCTGCCTAGAGAAAGCAGCCAGACAGAGGGGACGTTACCTGCCTGATATGAGCAAAGGGATCTGTTACGGTTACCCTTAGTCTCGCTGAGAGATGGACCGCTTAGTAGCCTGGATTCCTATTGCTGAAGAGGGGAGAAACTGCTTTCCATAGTATTCTATATGAGTCTCGCAAATGTAGAATAATCCCCCTTAGCTGTAGTACAGCTAGGATACCCTTCTGCCCACAAAAACGAGTCAACGCTGCGATTGAGGGACAACCAAGAACTGAGGACTGGGATGCCCAGCCTGCTTTTTATTTAGGTTACATGCACACAGGGCACTCCCAGGGGGGGAAGCATAAAATCCCCCATCACACATTTAGACAAAGCCCTTGGACAGGCCACCGCAGATAACAAGTACACACAAGAAAACAATTGAGTCCTTCTTATCACCTAGCAGTGAATGCTTATCACAAACTTAATTACAGTACACAATATGCTAGGAAACCTGCCTCAGAAAATAGTTTTCTCAAAACTGAACAGAGTTAACCCTTTATGAAATGATACTTGTTACAGTTTTCTTGGAGCCCTTCTTAGGCGCTGGCTTGGCTGGTTCAGGCATTGCTGCTGGGAAATAAGTTTCTTCACAACAAAATAACTAATGCTTCTGTAACAGTGCTCCCTTTCTGTGGAACACTCTGGCAGACACGGTCTGACCCCTTTTCGGGGCAGACTAAGGCTGTCCAGACCGCTGGTTATGCGGGGCTGAGGTCGGTTTGTCTGGACAACCCGTCGGCGTTGCCATTCTGTTTCCCAGGTCTGTAAGTAATGGTGAAATTGAAGGGTTGCAACGATAAACTCCAACGTAATAGCCTGCCATTATCTCCAGAGACCCGGTTCAGCCACACCAACGGGTTATGGTCGGTGACCAGAGTGAACTCCTGCCCATATAAATAGGGAGTCAATTTCTTTAATGCCCACACCAAAGCCAAACACTCCTTTTCGACCGCTGCATAGCTGACTTCGCGGGGCAGGAGCTTCCGGCTGATGTAGGCAACTGGATGCTCCCCTCCATCTTCGCCTACTTGGCTGAGGACGGCTCCCAGCCCGAACATGGAAGCATCTGTATGGACGATAAAACGTTTGTTAAGGGCTGGAGCCGCCAAGACAGGAGCGTTAATTAGAGCATTTTTGAGAGCCTGGAAAGCCGTTTCACAGTGGGGAGACCACAGGACCTGTCGAGGTAAGTTCTTCTTGGTCAAGTCAGTCAGGGGTTTGGCAAGTGTGCTGTAGTCTGGTACGAACCGTCTATAGTACCCTGCCGTGCCCAGGAAGGCTAGGACCTGAGTCTTAGTGATGGGGGTGGGCCAATTGGCGACAGCTTCTATCTTGGCCGGCTCTGGTCGCTGCTTTCCACACCCCACCCGGTGACCCAGGTACTGTACCTCGGCCATCCCAAAGTGGCATTTTTCTGGCTTCAGAGTCAGGCCAGCAGCCCGGATCTGATCCAGAACCATTCCTATGTGAGCTAAGTGGTCCTCCCATGACTCACTGTGGATCGCTATGTCGTCCAGGTAGGCGCAAGCAAAACTCTGGAAGCCATCCAGGAGCCTATCCACCAAGCGCTGGAATGTAGCTGGGGCATTCTTCATCCCAAACGGCATTACCCTAAACTGATATAAGCCGAATGGGGTGACGAATGCCGACTTGGGGATAGCCTCCGGGGCCAGGGGAATCTGCCAGTAACCTTTGCAGAGGTCAATAGTGGTCAGGTAATTTCCCCTGGCTATACGATCGAGTAGCTCGTCTACCCTGGGCATAGGGTAAGCGTCCGTCACGGTCTTTTCATTGAGCCTCCGATAGTCTACGCAGAACCGGGTGGTCCCATCTTTCTTGGGCACCAAGACAACTGGGGAGGCCCAGGGACTATCGGAGGGCTCAATTACCCTGAGTTGGAGCATCTCATCGATCTCCTTCTTCATTCCTATCCTAACTGCTTCGGGGATTCGGTACGGAGCCTGGCGCAAGGGAGCTTGTCCCGGAGTATCTACCTGGTGGGTGGTTAAAGTAGTGTACCCTGGCTTCGGGGAGAAGGTGAGGTGTTTGGACTGTAGGAGTTGGTTGAGCTGCTCCCTTTCAGTGGGGCTAAGTCGGTCTCCTATCTGAACCTGAGCCACTATACCTGTGGGGAGACTCTTCTCTAATAGGTCTGGAATGGGTAGACTGTCGGGGCCTTCCTGAGGGGAACAACATACGGCCGTCACGTTCTCTGGTCGCTCAAAATATTCCTTGAGCATGTTTACATGGAATGTCTTTCTAAGATTGTTGTCGTGGCAGCTAGCTATCACATAAGTGGTGTCTCCCCTTTTCTCTACGATCTGGTAGGGGCCCTGCCAGGACGCCTGCAATTTGTCTGTCTTCACCGGCTTAAGTACTAACACCTTTTGTCCTATGGTAAAGATTCTCTTTCGGGCCCCCCGATCGTACCATACTTTCTGTCTTCTCTGGGCCGACTGGAGATTAGCCCGCACGGATTTGGCTAATTGCTCCATTCGGTCCCTGAGTTCCAGCACGTATGGCACAATGGGGACACCGTCAGTCTCCATCTCTCCCTCCCAGTGCTCCCGGATCAGGTTTAGGGGTCCCCGTACCTTTCTTCCGTAGAGCAACTCGAAGGGAGAGAACCCTGTCGTTTCCTGGGGCACCTCCCGATAAGCAAAAAGGAGGTGCGGCAGGAAGCGTTCCCAGTCTCGGTATTCCTGAGTGAACGTCTTGAGCATTTGCTTGAGGGTCCCATTGAACCTCTCACACAGCCCGTTCGTCTGGGGGTGGTATGGGGAGCTCAGGAGGGACTTAATTTTGCAAACCTGCCAGAGTTGTTGGGTCAATTCAGCCGTAAATTGGGTGCCTCGGTCGGATAGGATTTCTTTTGGAAATCCTACCCGGGAGAACACCTGTACTAGTGCATTCGCTACCGTATCCGCTTGTATGTTGGATAGGGCGACAGCCTCTGGGTACCTGGTAGCGTAGTCCACTACGGTAAGAATGTAGCGCTTACCGGAGGGACTAGGGGTAGCCAGTGGTCCCACTAGGTCAATAGCAACCCGGCTGAAGGGTTCCTCTACAATGGGCATATTTACTAGATGGGCTTTAGGGTGATCGCCTCGCCTTCCTACTCGTTGACACACATCGCAGGTGTTACAGTAAGTTCTAACGTCAGCGTGTACCCCTGGCCAAAAGAACGTGTGAGTAATGCGGTGTAGGGTACGGGTTACAGCTAGGTGGCCTGCTAAGGGGATGTCGTGGCCTATCTTGAGGATTTCTTGACGGTATTTGTGGGGCACTACCAGCTGTCGCCTACGCTGTCCCCTTTTCTCTGTCCAGCGGTATAGTTTCCCTTTTTCCCATAAGAATGTTTCATTATCTGCCCCGCCCCCTCCGGTCTCTGCTCGTTCCCGGTACTTTTGTAAGGTCGGGTCAGTCTTAGACTCTGTCTCGAAAGCATCTGGGGTGTCCCAGGGTATGGGGCCTAACATGTCAGGCAAGGTCGGGGTAGGTCTTACCTGTGTCTCCCGCACTGGTGAGAGTTCTCGCTCCGTCCGGGCTTGGGCCCGTGTAGTCACTGGGTCCGCCTCGTTGTTGCATACTGGAGCATAGGCAGAAGTCATGGGGCCCAAATCATTGCCCAGTAGTACTTCGGCAGGTAAATTATCCATTATGCCCACGTTCACAGCCCCCTTTCCCGCTCCCCAATCAAGATGCACTTTAGCTGTTGGAATTTTGTACACATCCCCCCCCGCCACTCTAACGGCCACAGTCTGTCCAGATCGCTTGTGCTCCGGCACCAAATGACTCTGTACCAGCGTGATAGTAGCCCCTGTGTCTCTCAATCCCTCGGTAGATCGCCCCTCGAGCCATACCTTCTGCCGATGGTGCTGGCGGTTATCTGAGGCAGCATATACAGGGTCCGCCTCGTGAAGCGGCCCCAAATATTCCTCCATAGGGGCCTCTTGGTTAACACAGAGGGTCCGGGCCGGACGATATGCCCCAGAGGGGTAATTGTAATTCCTGGGTGTCTGGTGCGTATTAAGGGGGCAGCTAGCCATGAAATGCCCTGGTTGCTTGCATCGGTGGCAAGTCGGTCTGGGACGCTCAGAGCTGTTATTGGGTGGTCCTGAGTGTCGGGCGGGCCCTGCGGGCACCGGGGCTCGGAATTCAGCACGAGGGGGTGCACGGTAAACCTCTCTGGGTTCGTGAAGACGGGAGTCATAATGTTCATCGGCCAATTTGGCTGCTTCTTCTAAGGTAGAAGGTCGCCTGTCTCGCAGCCATTCCTTCCCTTGCTGTTCCATGCCATTATAAAAATGTTCTAAGAGAAACAATTGTAAAATTTCCTCACCAGTCACCGCTTTACTTCCGCTCATCCAGTGATTTGCCGCTCTCCGCATTCGGTGCGCCCATTCCATATGGGTATCGTTAGGCTTCTTTTTCGTGCCCCGAAACTGTCGGCGATACGCGTCCGGAGTTACTGCGTACCGTCGCAACAGTGTCTCCTTAACTAGCTCATACTGTGTCACTTCCTCAGCACCCAGAGTACGAAAGGCTTCCAGGGCTCGCCCGGATAGTTTCCCAGACAATATCGTGGGCCACTCCCTGTTGGGAATCTGGTGCAGGGCACATTGCCTTTCGAAGTCCGCCAAATATTCATCAATCCCTGTCTCGCTCTCTAGGAAGGGTCGAAATGCCGCATAGGGTATCTTGGGCCTCCCAGCATTTTCGACAGGGATGATTACCTGCGGGGCTTCAGCATTGCAGTGTGCGTTCGCTAGGTTGAGTTCGTGGGCTCGAGTCTCTCGTATATCCTTGTCCGCTTCCGCCATCAACTGCTGTACCAATTCCATGGAGGGGTTCGGCCCGTACAGTGAGAGCCTCTCCCGAACAATCCTGGTTTTTTCGTCACTAATCGTGGTCGGTGTTTCCGCCATTGTGAAGCTCTGATCCAGTTCGGTCAATTCTGCGATCAGCTCTCTCCTCGGCCGGTTGCTGGCGTACCCCCCTCTGCTTTCAAGTAAATCCTTTAGGGTTGTACGCTTCAATTTTTCATAAGCGCTCTCCATCCGTTCTGTACCTCTCCTAGGAAATCCAGGAAAAATCCCACCGCTGCCGCCAAATGTTACGGTTACCCTTAGTCTCGCTGAGAGATGGACCGCTTAGTAGCCTGGATTCCTATTGCTGAAGAGGGGAGAAACTGCTTTCCATAGTATTCTATATGAGTCTCGCAAATGTAGAATAATCCCCCTTAGCTGTAGTACAGCTAGGATACCCTTCTGCCCACAAAAACGAGTCAACGCTGCGATTGAGGGACAACCAAGAACTGAGGACTGGGATGCCCAGCCTGCTTTTTATTTAGGTTACATGCACACAGGGCACTCCCAGGGGGGGAAGCATAAAATCCCCCATCACACATTTAGACAAAGCCCTTGGACAGGCCACCGCAGATAACAAGTACACACAAGAAAACAATTGAGTCCTTCTTATCACCTAGCAGTGAATGCTTATCACAAACTTAATTACAGTACACAATATGCTAGGAAACCTGCCTCAGAAAATAGTTTTCTCAAAACTGAACAGAGTTAACCCTTTATGAAATGATACTTGTTACAGTTTTCTTGGAGCCCTTCTTAGGCGCTGGCTTGGCTGGTTCAGGCATTGCTGCTGGGAAATAAGTTTCTTCACAACAAAATAACTAATGCTTCTGTAACAGGATCTATTCCTGCATAGAGAAAGCAGCCAGACAGAGGGGACGTTACCTGCCTGATAGGTGCAGAGGCATCTATTCCTGCATAGAGAAAGCAGCCAGAGGGGGACGTTACCTGCCTGATAGGTGCAGAGGGATCTATTCCTGCCTAGAGAAAGCAGCCAGACAGAGGGGACGTTACCTGCCTGATAGGTGCAGAGGGATCTATTACTGCCTAGAGAAAGCAGCCAGACAGAGGGGACGTTACCTGCCTGATAGGTGCAGAGGGATCTATTCCTGCCTAGAGAAAGCAATCAGACAGAGGGATCTACTCCTGCCTAGAGAAAGCAGCCAGACAGAGGGGACGTTACCTGCCTGATAGGTGCAGAGGGATCTATTCCTGCCTAGAGAAAGCAGCCAGACAGAGGGGACGTTACCTGCCTGATATGAGCAAAGGGATCTATTCCGGCATAGAGAAAGCAGCCAGACAGAGGGGACGTTACCTGCCTGATAGGTGCAGAGGGATCTATTCCTGAATAGAGAAAGCAGCCAGACAGAGGGGGACGTTACCTGCCTGATAGGTGTCCCCTCTGTCTGGCTGCTTTCTCTAGGCAGGAATAGATCCCTCTGCACCTATCAGGCAGGTAATGTCCCCTCTGTCTGGCTGCTTTCTCTAGGCAGGAATAGATCCCTCTGTGTCATTGCTTTCTCTAGGCAGGAATAGATCCCTCTGTCTCATTGCTTTCTCTAGGCAGGAATAGATCCCTCTAAGCAGCCAGACAGAGGGGACGTTACCTGTCTGATAGGTGCAGAGGGATCTATTCCTGCATAGAGAAAGCAGCCAGATAGAGGGAACGTTACCTGTCTGATAGGTGCAGAGGGATCTATTCCTGTCTAGAGAAAGCAGCCAGACAGAGGGGACGTTACCTGCCTGATAGGTGCAGAGGGATCTATTCCTGCCTAGAGAAAGCAGCCAGACAGAGGGGACGTTACCTGCCTGATAGGTGCAGAGGGATCTATTCCTGCATAGAGAAAGCAGCCAGACAGAGGGGACGTTACCTGTCTGATAGGTGCAGAGGGATCTATTCCTGCCTAGAGAAAGCAGCCAGACAGAGGGGACGTTACCTGTCTGATAGGTGCAGAGGGATCTATTCCTGCATAGAGAAAGCAGCCAGACAGAGGGGACGTTACCTGTCTGATAGGTGCAGAGGGATCTATTCCTGCCTAGAGAAAGCAGCCAGACAGAGGGGACGTTACCTGCCTGATAGGTGCAGAGGGATCTACTCCTGCCTAGAGAAAGCAGCCAGACAGAGGGGACGTTACCTGTCTGATAGGTGCAGAGGGATCTATTCCTGTCTAGAGAAAGCAGCCAGACAGAGGGGACGTTACCTGCCTGATAGGTGCAGAGGGATCTACTCCTGCCTAGAGAAAGCAGCCAGACAGAGGGGACGTTACCTGCCTGATAGGTGCAGAGGGATCTATTCCTGCCTAGAGAAAGCAGCCAGACAGAGGGGACGTTACCTGCCTGATATGAGCAAAGGGATCTATTCCTGCCTAGAGAAAGCAGCCAGACAGAGGGGACGTTACCTGTCTGATAGGTGCAGAGGGATCTATTCCTGCATAGAGAAAGCAGCCAGACAGAGGGGACGTTACCTGCCTGATATGACCAAAGGGATCTATTCCTGCATAGAGAAAGCAGCCAGACAGAGGGGACGTTACCTGTCTGATAGGTGCAGAGGGATCTATTCCTGCCTAGAGAAAGCAGCCAGACAGAGGGGACGTTACCTGCCTGATAGGTGCAGAGGGATCTACTCCTGCCTAGAGAAAGCAGCCAGACAGAGGGGACGTTACCTGCCTGATAGGTGCAGAGGGATCTTTTCCTGCATAGAGAAAGCAGCCAGACAGAGGGGGACGTTACCTGCCTGATTGGTGCAGAGGGATCTATTCCTGCCTAGAGAAAGCAGCCAGACAGAGGGGACGTTACCTGCCTGATATGAGCAAAGGGATCTATTCCTGCCTAGAGAAAGCAGCCAGACAGAGGGGACGTTACCTGTCTGATAGGTGCAGAGGGATCTATTCCTGCATAGAGAAAGCAGCCAGACAGAGGGGACGTTACCTGCCTGATAGGTGCAGAGGGATCTATTCCTGCATAGAGAAAGCAGCCAGACAGAGGGGACGTTACCTGTCTGATAGGTGCAGAGGGATCTATTCCTGCCTAGAGAAAGCAGCCAGACAGAGGGGACGTTACCTGTCTGATAGGTGCAGAGGGATCTATTCCTGCATAGAGAAAGCAGCCAGACAGAGGGGACGTTACCTGTCTGATAGGTGCAGAGGGATCTATTCCTGCCTAGAGAAAGAAGCCAGACAGAGGGGACGTTACCTTTCTGATAGGTGCAGAGGGATCTACTCCTGCCTAGAGAAAGCAGCCAGAAAGAGGGGACGTCACCTGCCTGATAGGTGCAGAGGGATCTATTACTGCCTAGAGAAAGCAGCCAGACAGAGGGGACGTTACCTGCCTGATAGGTGCAGAGGGATCTATTACTGCCTAGAGAAAGCAGCCAGACAGAGGGGACGTTACCTGCCTGATAGGTGCAGAGGGATCTATTCCTGCCTAGAGAAAGCAGCCAGACAGAGTGGATGTTACCTGTCTGATAGGTGCAGAGGGATCTATTCCTGCCTAGAGAAAGCAATCAGACAGAGGGATCTACTCCTGCCTAGAGAAAGCAGCCAGACAGAGGGGACGTTACCTGCCTCATAGGTGCAGAGGGATCTATTCCTGCCTAGAGAAAGCAATGAGACAGAGGGATCTATTCCTGCCTAGAGAAAGCAATGAGACAGAGGGATCTATTCCTGCCTAGAGAAAGCAATGAGAAAGCAGCCAGACAGAGGGGACGTTACCTGTCTGATAGGTGCAGAGGGATCTATTCCTGCCTAGAGAAAGCAGCCAGACAGAGGGGATGTTACCTGCCTGATAGGTGCAGAGGGATCTATTCCTGCCTAGAGAAAGCAGCCAGACAGAGGGGACGTTACCTGTCTGATAGGTGCAGAGGGATCTATTCCTGCCTAGAGAAAGCAGCCAGACAGAGGGGACGTTACCTGCCTGATAGGTGCAGAGGGATCTATTCCTGCCTAGAGAAAGCAGCCAGACAGAGGGGACGTTACCTGCCTGATAGGTGCAGAGGGATCTATTCCTGCCTAGAGAAAGCAGCCAGACAGAGGGATCTATTCCTGCCTAGAGAAAGCAATGAGACAGAGGGGACACTACCTGTCTGATAGGTGCAGAGGGATCTATTCCTGCCTAGAGAAAGCAGCCAGACAGAGGGGACGTTACCTGCCTGATAGGTGCAGAGGGATCTATTCCTGCCTAGAGAAAGCAGCCAGACAGAGGGATCTATTCCTGCCTAGAGAAAGCAATGAGACAGAGGGGACACTACCTGTCTGATAGGTGCAGAGGGATCTATTCCTGCCTAGAGAAAGCAGCCAGACAGAGGGATCTATTCCTGCCTAGAGAAAGCAATGAGACAGAGGGGACACTACCTGTTTGATAGGTGCAGAGGGATCTATTCCTGCCTAGAGAAAGCAATCAGACAGAGGGATCTACTCCTGCCTAGAGAAAGCAGCCAGACAGAGGGGACATTACCTGTCTGATAGGTGCAGAGGGATCTATTCCTGCTTAGAGAAAGCAGCCAGAAAGAGGGATCTATTCCTGCCTAGAGAAAGCAGCCAGACAGAGGGGACGTTACCTGCCTGATAGGTGCAGAGGGATCTATTCCTGCCTAGAGAAAGCAGCCAGACAAAGGGATCTATTCCTGCCTAGAGAAAGCAGCCAGACAGAGGGGACGTTACCTGCCTGATAGGTGCAGAGGGATCTACTCCTGCCTAGAGAAAGCAGCCAGAAAGAGGGGACGTCACCTGCCTGATAGGTGCAGAGGGATCTATTACTGCCTAGAGAAAGCAGCCAGACAGAGGGGACGTTACCTGCCTGATAGGTGCAGAGGGATCTATTACTGCCTAGAGAAAGCAGCCAGACAGAGGGGACGTTACCTGCCTGATAGGTGCAGAGGGATCTATTCCTGCCTAGAGAAAGCAGCCAGACAGAGTGGATGTTACCTGTCTGATAGGTGCAGAGGGATCTATTCCTGCCTAGAGAAAGCAATCAGACAGAGGGATCTACTCCTGCCTAGAGAAAGCAGCCAGACAGAGGGGACGTTACCTGCCTCATAGGTGCAGAGGGATCTATTCCTGCCTAGAGAAAGCAATGAGACAGAGGGATCTATTCCTGCCTAGAGAAAGCAATGAGACAGAGGGATCTATTCCTGCCTAGAGAAAGCAATGAGAAAGCAGCCAGACAGAGGGGACGTTACCTGTCTGATAGGTGCAGAGGGATCTATTCCTGCCTAGAGAAAGCAGCCAGACAGAGGGGATGTTACCTGCCTGATAGGTGCAGAGGGATCTATTCCTGCCTAGAGAAAGCAGCCAGACAGAGGGGACGTTACCTGTCTGATAGGTGCAGAGGGATCTATTCCTGCCTAGAGAAAGCAGCCAGACAGAGGGGACGTTACCTGCCTGATAGGTGCAGAGGGATCTATTCCTGCCTAGAGAAAGCAGCCAGACAGAGGGGACGTTACCTGCCTGATAGGTGCAGAGGGATCTATTCCTGCCTAGAGAAAGCAGCCAGACAGAGGGATCTATTCCTGCCTAGAGAAAGCAATGAGACAGAGGGGACACTACCTGTCTGATAGGTGCAGAGGGATCTATTCCTGCCTAGAGAAAGCAGCCAGACAGAGGGGACGTTACCTGCCTGATAGGTGCAGAGGGATCTATTCCTGCCTAGAGAAAGCAGCCAGACAGAGGGATCTATTCCTGCCTAGAGAAAGCAATGAGACAGAGGGGACACTACCTGTCTGATAGGTGCAGAGGGATCTATTCCTGCCTAGAGAAAGCAGCCAGACAGAGGGATCTATTCCTGCCTAGAGAAAGCAATGAGACAGAGGGGACACTACCTGTCTGATAGGTGCAGAGGGATCTATTCCTGCCTAGAGAAAGCAATCAGACAGAGGGATCTACTCCTGCCTAGAGAAAGCAGCCAGACAGAGGGGACATTACCTGTCTGATAGGTGCAGAGGGATCTATTCCTGCTTAGAGAAAGCAGCCAGAAAGAGGGATCTATTCCTGCCTAGAGAAAGCAGCCAGACAGAGGGGACGTTACCTGCCTGATAGGTGCAGAGGGATCTATTCCTGCCTAGAGAAAGCAGCCAGACAAAGGGATCTATTCCTGCCTAGAGAAAGCAGCCAGACAGAGGGACGTTACCTGCCTGATAGGTGTAGAGGGATCTATTCCTGCCTAGAGAAAGCAATGAGACAGAGGGATCTATTCCTGCCTAGAGAAAGCAATGAGACAGAGGGATCTATTCCTGCCTAGAGAAAGCAGCCAGACAGAGGGGACGTTACCTGCCTGATAGGTGCAGAGGGATCTATTCCTGCCTAGAGAAAGCAATCAGACAGAGGGATCTACTCCTGCCTAGAGAGAGCAGCCAGACAGAGGGGACGTTACCTGCCTGATAGGTGCAGAGGGATCTATTCCTGCCTAGAGAAAGCAGCCAGACAGAGGGGACGTTACCTGCCTGATATGAGCAAAGGGATCTATTCCTGCATAGAGAAAGCAGCCAGACAGAGGGGACGTTACCTGCCTGATAGGTGCAGAGGGATCTATTCCTGCCTAGAGAAAGCAATCAGACAGAGGGATCTACTCCTGCCTAGAGAAAGCAGCCAGACAGAGGGGATGTTACCTGCCTGATAGGTGCAGAGGGATCTATTCCTGCCTAGAGAAAGCAGCCAGACAGAGGGGACGTTACCTGCCTGATATGAGCAAAGGGATCTATTCCTGCATAGAGAAAGCAGCCAGACAGAGGGGACGTTACCTGCCTGATAGGTGCAGAGGCATCTATTCCTGCCTAGAGAAAGCAGCCAGACAGAGGGGACGTTACCTGTCTGATAGGTGCAGAGGGATCTATTCCTGCCTAGAGAAAGCAGCCAGACAGAGGGGACGTTACCTGCCTGATAGGTGCAGAGGGATCTATTACTGCCTAGAGAAAGCAGCCAGACAGAGGGGACGTTACCTGCCTGATAGGTGCAGAGGGATCTATTCCTGCCTAGAGAAAGCAGCCAGACAGAGGGGACGTTACCTGCCTGATAGGTGCAGAGGGATCTATTCCTGCCTAGAGAAAGCAGCCAGACAGAGGGGACGTTACCTGCCTGATAGGTGCAGAGGGATCTATTCCTGCCTAGAGAAAGCAGCCAGACAGAGGGATCTACTCCTGCCTAGAGAAAGCAGCCAGACAGAGGGGACGTTACCTGCCTGATAGGTGCAGAGGGATCTATTCCTGCCTAGAGAAAGCAATCAGACAGAGGGATCTATTCCTGCCTAGAGAAAGCAGCCAGACAGAGGGACGTTACCTGCCTGATAGGTGCAGAGGGATCTATTCCTGTCTAGAGAAAGCAATGAGACAGAGGGATCTATGACTGCCTAGAGAAAGCAGCCAGACAGAGGGGACGTTACCTGTCTGATAGGTGCAGAGGGATCTATTCCTGCCTAGAGAAAGCAATGAGACAGAGGGATCTACTCCTGCCTAGAGAAAGCAGCCAGACAGAGGGACGTTACCTGCCTGATAGGTGCAGAGGGATCTATTCCTGCCTAGAGAAAGCAGCCAGACAGAGGGATCTATTCCTGCCTAGAGAAAGCAGCCAGACAGAGGGGACGTTACCTGCCTGATAGGTGCAGAGGGATCTATTCCTGTCTAGAGAAAGCAATGAGACAGAGGGATCTATGACTGCCTAGAGAAAGCAGCCAGACAGAGGGGACGTTACCTGTCTGATAGGTGCAGAGGGATCTATTCCTGCCTAGAGAAAGCAATGAGACAGAGGGATCTATTACTGCCTAGAGAAAGCAGCCAGACAGAGGGACGTTACCTGTCTGATAGGTGCAGAGGGATCTATTCCTGCATAGAGAAAGCAGCCAGACAGAGGGATCTATTCCTGCCTAGAGAAAGCAGCCAGACAGAGGGGACGTTACCTGCCTGATAGGTGCAGAGGGATCTATTCCTGTCTAGAGAAAGCAATGAGACAGAGGGATATATTCCTGCCTAGAGAAAGCAGCCAGACAGAGGGGACATTACCTGTCTGATAGGTGCAGAGGGATCTATTCCTGCCTAGAGAAAGCAATCAGACAGAGGGATCTACTCCTGCCTAGAGAAAGCAGCCAGACAGAGGGGACGTTACCTGCCTGATAGGTGCAGAGGGATCAATTCCTGCCTAGAGAAAGCAATGAGACAGAGGGATCTATTCCTGCCTAGAGAAAGCAATGAGACAGAGGGATCTATTCCTGCCTAGAGAAAGCAATGAGACAGAGGGATCTATTCCTGCCTAGAGAAAGCAATGAGACAGAGGGATCTATTCCTGCCTAGAGAAAGCAATGAGAAAGCAGCCAGACAGAGGGGACGTTACCTGTCTGATAGGTGCAGAGGGATCTATTCCTGCCTAGAGAAAGCAGCCAGACAGAGGGGACGTTACCTGCCTGATAGGTGCAGAGGGATCTATTACTGCCTAGAGAAAGCAGCCAGACAGAGGGGACGTTACCTGCCTGATAGGTGCAGAGGGATCTATTCCTGTCTAGAGAAAGCAATGAGACAGAGGGATCTATTCCTGCCTAGAGAAAGCAGCCAGACAGAGGGGACATTACCTGTCTGATAGGTGCAGAGGGATCTATTCCTGCCTAGAGAAAGCAATCAGACAGAGGGATCTACTCCTGCCTAGAGAAAGCAGCCAGACAGAGGGGACGTTACCTGCCTGATAGGTGCAGAGGGATCAATTCCTGCCTAGAGAAAGCAATGAGACAGAGGGATCTATTCCTGCCTAGAGAAAGCAATGAGACAGAGGGATCTATTCCTGCCTAGAGAAAGCAATGAGACAGAGGGATCTATTCCTGCCTAGAGAAAGCAATGAGACAGAGGGATCTATTCCTGCCTAGAGAAAGCAATGAGAAAGCAGCCAGACAGAGGGGACGTTACCTGTCTGATAGGTGCAGAGGGATCTATTCCTGCCTAGAGAAAGCAGCCAGACAGAGGGGACGTTACCTGCCTGATAGGTGCAGAGGGATCTATTCCTGCCTAGAGAAAGCAGCCAGACAGAGGGGACGTTACCTGCCTGATAGGTGCAGAGGGATCTATTCCTGCCTAGAGAAAGCAGCCAGCCAGAGGGGACGTTACCTGCCTGATATGAGCAAAGGGATCTATTCCTGCCTAGAGAAAGCAGCCAGACAGAGGGGACGTTACCTGCCTGATAGGTGCAGAGGGATCTATTCCTGCCTAGAGAAAGCAATCAGACAGAGGGATCTATTCCTGCCTAGAGAAAGCAGCCAGACAGAGGGGACGTTACCTGCCTGATAGGTGCAGAGGGATCTATTCCTGCATAGAGAAAGCAGCCAGACAGAGGGGACGTTACCTGTCTGATAGGTGCAGAGGGATCTATTCCTGCCTAGAGAAAGCAGCCAGACAGAGGGGACGTTACCTGCCTGATAGGTGCAGAGGGATCTACTCCTGCCTAGAGAAAGCAGCCAGACAGGGGGACGTTACCTGCCTGATAGGTGCAGAGGGATCTATTACTGCCTAGAGAAAGCAGCCAGACAGAGGGGACGTTACCTGCCTGATAGGTGCAGAGGGATCTATTCCTGCCTAGAGAAAGCAGCCAGACAGAGGGGATGTTACCTGCCTGATAGGTGCAGAGGGATCTATTCCTGCCTAGAGAAAGCAATCAGACAGAGGGATCTATTCTTGCCTAGAGAAAGCAGCCAGACAGAGGGGACGTTACCTGTCTGATAGGTGCAGAGGGATCTATTCCTGCATAGAGAAAGCAGCGAGACAGAGGGGACGTTACCTGTCTGATAGGTGCAGAGGGATCTATTCCTGCCTAGAGAAAGCAGCCAGACAGAGGGGACGTTACCTGCCTGATAGGTGCAGAGGGATCTACTCCTGCCTAGAGAAAGCAGCCAGACAGAGGGGACGTTACCTGCCTGATAGGTGCAGAGGGATCTATTACTGCCTAGAGAAAGCAGCCAGACAGAGGGGACGTTACCTGTCTGATAGGTGCAGAGGGATCTATTCCTGCCTAGAGAAAGCAGCCAGACAGAGGGGACGTTACCTGCCTGATATGAGCAAAGGGATCTATTCCTGCATAGAGAAAGCAGCCAGACAGAGGGGACGTTACCTGCCTGATAGGTGCAGAGGCATCTATTCCTGCATAGAGAAAGCAGCCAGAGGGGGACGTTACCTGCCTGATAGGTGCAGAGGGATCTATTCCTGCCTAGAGAAAGCAGCCAGACAGAGGGGACGTTACCTGCCTGATAGGTGCAGAGGGATCTATTACTGCCTAGAGAAAGCAGCCAGACAGAGGGGACGTTACCTGCCTGATAGGTGCAGAGGGATCTATTCCTGCCTAGAGAAAGCAGCCAGACAGAGGGGACGTTACCTGCCTGATAGGTGCAGAGGGATCTATTCCTGCCTAGAGAAAGCAGCCAGACAGAGGGGACGTTACCTGCCTGATAGGTGCAGAGGGATCTATTCCTGCCTAGAGAAAGCAGCCAGACAGAGGGATCTACTCCTGCCTAGAGAAAGCAGCCAGACAGAGGGGACGTTACCTGCCTGATAGGTGCAGAGGGATCTATTCCTGCCTAGAGAAAGCAATCAGACAGAGGGATCTATTCCTGCCTAGAGAAAGCAGCCAGACAGAGGGACGTTACCTGCCTGATAGGTGCAGAGGGATCTATTCCTGCCTAGAGAAAGCAGCCAGAAAGAGGGGACGTTACCTGTCTGATAGGTGCAGAGGGATCTATTCCTGCCTAGAGAAAGCAATGAGACAGAGGGATCTACTCCTGCCTAGAGAAAGCAGCCAGACAGAGGGACGTTACCTGCCTGATAGGTGCAGAGGGATCTATTCCTGCCTAGAGAAAGCAGCCAGACAGAGGGATCTATTCCTGCCTAGAGAAAGCAGCCAGACAGAGGGGACGTTACCTGCCTGATAGGTGCAGAGGGATCTATTCCTGTCTAGAGAAAGCAATGAGACAGAGGGATCTATGACTGCCTAGAGAAAGCAGCCAGACAGAGGGGACGTTACCTGTCTGATAGGTGCAGAGGGATCTATTCCTGCCTAGAGAAAGCAATGAGACAGAGGGATCTATTACTGCCTAGAGAAAGCAGCCAGACAGAGGGACGTTACCTGTCTGATAGGTGCAGAGGGATCTATTCCTGCATAGAGAAAGCAGCCAGACAGAGGGATCTATTCCTGCCTAGAGAAAGCAGCCAGACAGAGGGGACGTTACCTGCCTGATAGGTGCAGAGGGATCTATTCCTGTCTAGAGAAAGCAATGAGACAGAGGGATCTATTCCTGCCTAGAGAAAGCAGCCAGACAGAGGGGACATTACCTGTCTGATAGGTGCAGAGGGATCTATTCCTGCCTAGAGAAAGCAATCAGACAGAGGGATCTACTCCAGCCTAGAGAAAGCAGCCAGACATAGGGGACGTTACCTGCCTGATAGGTGCAGAGGGATCAATTCCTGCCTAGAGAAAGCAATGAGACAGAGGGATCTATTCCTGCCTAGAGAAAGCAATGAGACAGAGGGATCTATTCCTGCCTAGAGAAAGCAATGAGACAGAGGGATCTATTCCTGCCTAGAGAAAGCAATGAGACAGAGGGATCTATTCCTGCCTAGAGAAAGCAATGAGAAAGCAGCCAGACAGAGGGGACGTTACCTGTCTGATAGGTGCAGAGGGATCTATTCCTGCCTAGAGAAAGCAGCCAGACAGAGGGGACGTTACCTGCCTGATAGGTGCAGAGGGATCTATTCCTGCCTAGAGAAAGCAGCCAGACAGAGGGGACGTTACCTGCCTGATAGGTGCAGAGGGATCTATTCCTGCCTAGAGAAAGCAGCCAGACAGAGGGGACGTTACCTGCCTGATATGAGCAAAGGGATCTATTCCTGCCTAGAGAAAGCAGCCAGACAGAGGGGACGTTACCTGCCTGATAGGTGCAGAGGGATCTATTCCTGCCTAGAGAAAGCAATCAGACAGAGGGATCTATTCCTGCCTAGAGAAAGCAGCCAGACAGAGGGGACGTTACCTGTCTGATAGGTGCAGAGGGATCTATTCCTGCATAGAGAAAGCAGCCAGACAGAGGGGACGTTACCTGTCTGATAGGTGCAGAGGGATCTATTCCTGCCTAGAGAAAGCAGACAGACAGAGGGGACGTTACCTGCCTGATAGGTGCAGAGGGATCTACTCCTGCCTAGAGAAAGCAGCCAGACAGGGGGACGTTACCTGCCTGATAGGTGCAGAGGGATCTATTACTGCCTAGAGAAAGCAGCCAGACAGAGGGGACGTTACCTGCCTGATAGGTGCAGAGGGATCTATTCCTGCCTAGAGAAAGCAGCCAGACAGAGGGGACGTTACCTGCCTGATAGGTGCAGAGGGATCTATTCCTGCCTAGAGAAAGCAATCAGACAGAGGGATCTATTCTTGCCTAGAGAAAGCAGCCAGACAGAGGGGACGTTACCTGTCTGATAGGTGCAGAGGGATCTATTCCTGCATAGAGAAAGCAGCCAGACAGAGGGGACGTTACCTGTCTGATAGGTGCAGAGGGATCTATTCCTGCCTAGAGAAAGCAGCCAGACAGAGGGGACGTTACCTGCCTGATAGGTGCAGAGGGATCTACTCCTGCCTAGAGAAAGCAGCCAGACAGAGGGGACGTTACCTGCCTGATAGGTGCAGAGGGATCTATTACTGCCTAGAGAAAGCAGCCAGACAGAGGGGACGTTACCTGTCTGATAGGTGCAGAGGGATCTATTACTGCCTAGAGAAAGCAGCCAGACAGAGGGGACGTTACCTGCCTAATAGGTGCAGAGGGATCTATTACTGCCTAGAGAAAGCAGCCAGACAGAGGGGACGTTACCTGCCTGATAGCTGCAGAGGGATCTATTCCTGCCTAGAGAAAGCAGCCAGACAGAGGGGACGTTACCTGCCTGATAGGAGCAGAGGGATCTATTCCTGCCTAGAGAAAGCAGCCAGACAGAGGGGACGTTACCTGCCTGATAGGTGCAGAGGGATCTATTCCTGCCTAGAGAAAGCAATCAGACAGAGGGATCTACTCCTGCCTAGAGAAAGCAGCCAGACAGAGGGGACGTTACCTGCCTGATAGGTGCAGAGGGATCTATTCCTGTCTAGAGAAAGCAATCAGACAGAGGGATCTACTCCTGCCTAGAGAAAGCAGCCAGACAGAGGGGACGTTACCTGCCTGATAGGTGCAGAAGGATCTATTCCTGCCTAGAGAAAGCAGCCAGACAGAGGGGACGTTACCTGCCTGATAGGTGCAGAGGGATCTATTCCTGCCTAGAGAAAGCAATCAGAGGGATCTATTCCTGCCTAGAGAAAGCAATGAGACAGAGGGATCTATTCCTGCCTAGAGAAAGCAGCCAGACAGAGGGGACGTTACCTGCCTGATAGGTGCAGAGGGATCTATTCCTGCCTAGAGAAAGCAGCCAGACAGAGGGGACGTTACCTGCCTGATAGGTGCAGAGGGATCTATTCCTGCCTAGAGAAAGCAGCCAGACAGAGGGGACGTTACCTGTCTGATAGGTGCAGAGGGATCTATTCCTGCCTAGAGAAAGCAATCAGACAGAGGGATCTATTCCTGCCTAGAGAAAGCAGCCAGACAGAGGGGGACGTTACCTGCCTGATATGAGCAAAGGGATCTATTCCTGCATAGAGAAAGCAGCCAGACAGAGGGGGGCGTTACCTGTCTGATAGGTGCAGAGGGATCTATTCCTGCCTAGAGAAAGCAGCCAGACAGAGGGGACGTTACCTGCCTGATAGGTGCAGAGGGATCTATTCCTGCCTAGAGAAAGCAATCAGACAGAGGGATCTATTCCTGCCTAGAGAAAGCAGCCAGACAGAGGGGACGTTACCTTTCTGATAGGTGCAGAGGGATCTATTCCTGCATAGAGAAAGCAGCCAGACAGAGGGGACGTTACCTGTCTGATAGGTGCAGAGGGATCTATTCCTGCCTAGAGAAAGCAGCCAGACAGAGGGGACGTTACCTGCCTGATAGGTGCAGAGGGATCTACTCCTGCCTAGAGAAAGCAGCCAGACAGAGGGGACGTTACCTGCCTGATAGGTGCAGAGGGATCTATTACTGCCTAGAGAAAGCAGCCAGACAGAGGGGACGTTACCTGCCTGATAGCTGCAGAGGGATCTATTCCTGCCTAGAGAAAGCAGCCAGACAGAGGGGACGTTACCTGCCTGATAGGAGCAGAGGGATCTATTCCTGCCTAGAGAAAGCAGCCAGACAGAGGGGACGTTACCTGCCTGATAGGTGCAGAGGGATCTATTCCTGCCTAGAGAAAGCAATCAGACAGAGGGATCTACTCCTGCCTAGAGAAAGCAGCCAGACAGAGGGGACGTTACCTGCCTGATAGGTGCAGAGGGATCTATTCCTGTCTAGAGAAAGCAATCAGACAGAGGGATCTACTCCTGCCTAGAGAAAGCAGCCAGACAGAGGGGACGTTACCTGCCTGATAGGTGCAGAAGGATCTATTCCTGCCTAGAGAAAGCAGCCAGACAGAGGGGACGTTACCTGCCTGATAGGTGCAGAGGGATCTATTCCTGCCTAGAGAAAGCAATCAGAGGGATCTATTCCTGCCTAGAGAAAGCAATGAGACAGAGGGATCTATTCCTGCCTAGAGAAAGCAGCCAGACAGAGGGGACGTTACCTGCCTGATAGGTGCAGAGGGATCTATTCCTGCCTAGAGAAAGCAGCCAGACAGAGGGGACGTTACCTGCCTGATAGGTGCAGAGGGATCTATTCCTGCCTAGAGAAAGCAGCCAGACAGAGGGGACGTTACCTGTCTGATAGGTGCAGAGGGATCTATTCCTGCCTAGAGAAAGCAATCAGACAGAGGGATCTATTCCTGCCTAGAGAAAGCAGCCAGACAGAGGGGGACGTTACCTGCCTGATATGAGCAAAGGGATCTATTCCTGCATAGAGAAAGCAGCCAGACAGAGGGGGACGTTACCTGTCTGATAGGTGCAGAGGGATCTATTCCTGCCTAGAGAAAGCAGCCAGACAGAGGGGACGTTACCTGCCTGATAGGTGCAGAGGGATCTATTCCTGCCTAGAGAAAGCAATCAGACAGAGGGATCTATTCCTGCCTAGAGAAAGCAGCCAGACAGAGGGGACGTTACCTTTCTGATAGGTGCAGAGGGATCTATTCCTGCATAGAGAAAGCAGCCAGACAGAGGGGACGTTACCTGTCTGATAGGTGCAGAGGGATCTATTCCTGCCTAGAGAAAGCAGCCAGACAGAGGGGACGTTACCTGCCTGATAGGTGCAGAGGGATCTACTCCTGCCTAGAGAAAGCAGCCAGACAGAGGGGACGTTACCTGCCTGATAGGTGCAGAGGGATCTATTACTGCCTAGAGAAAGCAGCCAGACAGAGGGGACGTTACCTGTCTGATAGGTGCAGAGGGATCTATTCCTGCCTAGAGAAAGCAGCCAGACAGAGGGGACGTTACCTGCCTAATAGGTGCAGAGGGATCTATTCCTGCCTAGAGAAAGCAGCCAGACAGAGGGGACGTTACCTGCCTGATAGGTGCAGAGGGATCTATTCCTGCCTAGAGAAAGCAATCAGACAGAGGGATCTACTCCTGCCTAGAGAAAGCAGCCAGACAGAGGGGACGTTACCTGCCTGATAGGTGCAGAGGGATCTATTCCTGTCTAGAGAAAGCAATCAGACAGAGGGATCTACTCCTGCCTAGAGAAAGCAGCCAGACAGAGGGGACGTTACCTGCCTGATAGGTGCAGAGGGATCTATTCCTGCCTAGAGAAAGCAGCCAGACAGAGGGGACGTTACCTGCCTGATAGGTGCAGAGGGATCTATTCCTGCATAGAGAAAGCAGCCAGACAGAGGGGACGTTACCTGTCTGATAGGTGCAGAGGGATCTATTCCTGCATAGAGAAAGCAGCCAGACAGAGGGGACGTTACCTGTCTGATAGGTGCAGAGGGATCTATTCCTGCCTAGAGAAAGCAGCCAGACAGAGGGGACGTTACCTGCCTGATAGGTGCAGAGGGATCTACTCCTGCCTAGAGAAAGCAGCCAGACAGAGGGGACGTTACCTGCCTGATAGGTGCAGAGGGATCTATTACTGCCTAGAGAAAGCAGCCAGACAGAGGGGACGTTACCTGCCTGATAGGTGCAGAGGGATCTATTACTGCCTAGAGAAAGCAGCCAGACAGAGGGGACGTTACCTGCCTGATAGGTGCAGAGGGATCTATTCCTGCCTAGAGAAAGCAGCCAGACAGAGGGGACGTTACCTGTCTGATAGGTGCAGAGGGATCTATTCCTGCCTAGAGAAAGCAATCAGACAGAGGGATCTACTCCTGCCTAGAGAAAGCAGCCAGACAGAGGGGACGTTACCTGCCTGATAGGTGCAGAGGGATCTATTCCTGCCTAGAGAAAGCAATCAGACAGAGGGATCTATTCCTGCCTAGAGAAAGCAATCAGACAGAGGGATCTATTCCTGCCTAGAGAAAGCAGCCAGACAGAGGGGACGTTACCTGCCTGATAGGTGCAGAGGGATCTATTCCTGCCTAGAGAAAGCAATCAGACAGAGGGATCTATTCCTGCCTAGAGAAAGCAATGAGACAGAGGGATCTATTCCTGCCTAGAGAAAGCAATGAGAAAGCAGCCAGACAGAGGGGACGTTACCTGTCTGATAGGTGCAGAGGGATCTATTCCTGCCTAGAGAAAGCAGCCAGACAGAGGGGACGTTACCTGCCTGATAGGTGCAGAGGGATCTATTCCTGTCTAGAGAAAGCAATGAGACATAGGGATCTATTCCTGCCTAGAGAAAGCAGCCAGACAGAGGGGACGTTACCTGTCTGAAAGGTGCAGAGGGATCTATTCCTGCCTAGAGAAAGCAGCCAGACAGAGGGGACGTTACCTGCCTGATAGGTGCAGAGGGATCTATTCCTGCCTAGAGAAAGCAGCCAGACAGAGGGATCTATTCCTGCCTAGAGAAAGCATTGAGACAGAGGGGACACTACCTGTCTGATAGGTGCAGAGGGATCTATTCCTACCTAGAGAAAGCAGCCAGACAGAGGGGACGTTACCTGCCTGATAGGTGCAGAGGGATCTATTCCTGCCTAGAGAAAGCAATCAGACAGAGGGATCTACTCCTGCCTAGAGAAAGCAATGAGACAGAGGGGACACTACCTGTCTGATAGGTGCAGAGGGATCTATTCCTGCCTAGAGAAAGCAATCAGACAGAGGGATCTACTCCTGCCTAGAGAAAGCAGCCAGACAGAGGGGACGTTACCTGCCTGATATGACCAAAGGGATCTATTCCTGCATAGAGAAAGCAGCCAGACAGAGGGGACGTTACCTGCCTGATAGGTGCAGAGGGATCTATTCCTGCCTAGAGAAAGCAATCAGACAGAGGGATCTACTCCTGCCTAGAGAAAGCAATCAGACAGAGGGATCTATTCCTGCCTAGAGAAAGCAGCCAGACAGAGGGGACGTTACCTGCCTGATAGGTGCAGAGGGATCTATTCCTGCCTAGAGAAAGCAATCAGACAGAGGGATCTATTCCTGCCTAGAGAAAGCAATGAGACAGAGGGATCTATTCCTGCCTAGAGAAAGCAATGAGAAAGCAGCCAGACAGAGGGGACGTTACCTGTCTGATAGGTGCAGAGGGATCTATTCCTGCCTAGAGAAAGCAGCCAGACAGAGGGGACGTTACCTGCCTGATAGGTGCAGAGGGATCTATTCCTGTCTAGAGAAAGCAATGAGACATAGGGATCTATTCCTGCCTAGAGAAAGCAGCCAGACAGAGGGGACGTTACCTGTCTGAAAGGTGCAGAGGGATCTATTCCTGCCTAGAGAAAGCAGCCAGACAGAGGGGACGTTACCTGCCTGATAGGTGCAGAGGGATCTATTCCTGCCTAGAGAAAGCAGCCAGACAGAGGGATCTATTCCTGCCTAGAGAAAGCATTGAGACAGAGGGGACACTACCTGTCTGATAGGTGCAGAGGGATCTATTCCTGCCTAGAGAAAGCAGCCAGACAGAGGGGACGTTACCTGCCTGATAGGTGCAGAGGGATCTATTCCTGCCTAGAGAAAGCAATCAGACAGAGGGATCTACTCCTGCCTAGAGAAAGCAATGAGACAGAGGGGACACTACCTGTCTGATAGGTGCAGAGGGATCTATTCCTGCCTAGAGAAAGCAATCAGACAGAGGGATCTACTCCTGCCTAGAGAAAGCAGCCAGACAGAGGGGACGTTACCTGCCTGATATGACCAAAGGGATCTATTCCTGCATAGAGAAAGCATCCAGACAGAGGGGACGTTACCTGCCTGATAGGTGCAGTGGGATCTATTCCTGCATAGAGAAAGCAGCCAGACAGAGGGGGACGTTACCTGCCTGATAGGTGCAGAGGGATCTATTCCTGCATAGAGAAAGCAGCCAGACAGAAGGGGACGTTACCTGCCTGATAGGTGCAGAGGGATCTATTCCTGCCTAGAGAAAGCAGCCAGACAGAGGGGACGTTACCTGCCTGATATGAGCAAAGGGATCTATTCCTGCCTAGAGAAAGCAGCCAGACAGAGGGGACGTTACCTGTCTGATAGGTGCAGAGGGATCTATTCCTGCATAGAGAAAGCAGCCAGACAGAGGGGACGTTACCTGCCTGATATGACCAAAGGGATCTATTCCTGCATAGAGAAAGCAGCCAGACAGAGGGGACGTTACCTGCCTGATAGGTGCAGAGGGATCTATTCCTGCATAGAGAAAGCAGCCAGACAGAGGGGGACGTTACCTGCCTGATAGGTGCAGAGGGATCTATTCCTGCCTAGAGAAAGCAGCCAGACAGAGGGGACGTTACCTGTCTGATAGGTGCAGAGGGATCTATTCCTGCATAGAGAAAGCAGCCAGACAGAGGGGACGTTACCTGTCTGATAGGTGCAGAGGGATCTATTCCTGCCTAGAGAAAGCAGCCAGACAGAGGGGACGTTACCTGTCTGATAGGTGCAGAGGGATCTATTCCTGCATAGAGAAAGCAGCCAGACAGAGGGGACGTTACCTGTCTGATAGGTGCAGAGGGATCTATTCCTGCCTAGAGAAAGCAGCCAGACAGAGGGGACGTTACCTGCCTGATAGGTGCAGAGGGATCTACTACTGCCTAGAGAAAGCAGCCAGACAGAGGGGACGTTACCTGCCTGATGGGTGCAGAGGGATCTATTACTGCCTAGAGAAAGCAGCCAGACAGAGGGGACGTTACCTGCCTGATAGGTGCAGAGGGATCTATTACTGCCTAGAGAAAGCAGCCAGACAGAGGGGACGTTACCTGCCTGATAGGTGCAGAGGGATCTATTCCTGCCTAGAGAAAGCAGCCAGACAGAGGGGACGTTACCTGTCTGATAGGTGCAGAGGGATCTATTCCTGCCTAGAGAAAGCAATCAGACAGAGGGATCTACTCCTGCCTAGAGAAAGCAGCCAGACAGAGGGGACGTTACCTGCCTGATAGGTGCAGAGGGATCTATTCCTGCCTAGAGAAAGCAATCAGACAGAGGGATCTATTCCTGCCTAGAGAAAGCAATGAGACAGAGGGATCTATTCCTGCCTAGAGAAAGCAGCCAGACAGAGGGGACGTTACCTGCCTGATAGGTGCAGAGGGATCTATTCCTGCCTAGAGAAAGCAATCAGACAGAGGGATCTATTCCTGCCTAGAGAAAGCAATGAGACAGAGGGATCTATTCCTGCCTAGAGAAAGCAATGAGAAAGCAGCCAGACAGAGGGGACGTTACCTGTCTGATAGGTGCAGAGGGATCTATTCCTGCCTAGAGAAAGCAGCCAGACAGAGGGGACGTTACCTGCCTGATAGGTGCAGAGGGATCTATTCCTGTCTAGAGAAAGCAATGAGACATAGGGATCTATTCCTGCCTAGAGAAAGCAGCCAGACAGAGGGGACGTTACCTGTCTGAAAGGTGCAGAGGGATCTATTCCTGCCTAGAGAAAGCAGCCAGACAGAGGGGACGTTACCTGCCTGATAGGTGCAGAGGGATCTATTCCTGCCTAGAGAAAGCAGCCATACAGAGGGATCTATTCCTGCCTAGAGAAAGCATTGAGACAGAGGGGACACTACCTGTCTGATAGGTGCAGAGGGATCTATTCCTGCCTAGAGAAAGCAGCCAGACAGAGGGGACGTTACCTGCCTGATAGGTGCAGAGGGATCTATTCCTGCCTAGAGAAAGCAATCAGACAGAGGGATCTACTCCTGCCTAGAGAAAGCAATGAGACAGAGGGGACACTACCTGTCTGATAGGTGCAGAGGGATCTATTCCTGCCTAGAGAAAGCAATCAGACAGAGGGATCTACTCCTGCCTAGAGAAAGCAGCCAGACAGAGGGGACGTTACCTGCCTGATATGACCAAAGGGATCTATTCCTGCATAGAGAAAGCAGCCAGACAGAGGGGACGTTACCTGCCTGATAGGTGCAGAGGGATCTATTCCTGCATAGAGAAAGCAGCCAGACAGAGGGGGACGTTACCTGCCTGATAGGTGCAGAGGGATCTATTCCTGCATAGAGAAAGCAGCCAGACAGAAGGGGACGTTACCTGCCTGATAGGTGCAGAGGGATCTATTCCTGCCTAGAGAAAGCAGCCAGACAGAGGGGACGTTACCTGCCTGATATGAGCAAAGGGATCTATTCCTGCCTAGAGAAAGCAGCCAGACAGAGGGGACGTTACCTGTCTGATAGGTGCAGAGGGATCTATTTCTGCATAGAGAAAGCAGCCAGACAGAGGGGACGTTACCTGCCTGATATGACCAAAGGGATCTATTCCTGCATAGAGAAAGCAGCCAGACAGAGGGGACGTTACCTGCCTGATAGGTGCAGAGGGATCTATTCCTGCATAGAGAAAGCAGCCAGACAGAGGGGGACGTTACCTGCCTGATAGGTGCAGAGGGATCTATTCCTGCATAGAGAAAGCAGCCAGACAGAGGGGGACGTTACCTGCCTGATAGGTGCAGAGGGATCTATTCCTGCCTAGAGAAAGCAGCCAGACAGAGGGGACGTTACCTGCCTGATATGAGCAAAGGGATCTATTCCTGCCTAGAGAAAGCAGCCAGACAGAGGGGACGTTACCTGTCTGATAGGTGCAGAGGGATCTATTCCTGCATAGAGAAAGCAGCCAGACAGAGGGGACGTTACCTGCCTGATAGGTGCAGAGGGATCTATTCCTGCATAGAGAAAGCAGCCAGACAGAGGGGACGTTACCTGTCTGATAGGTGCAGAGGGATCTATTCCTGCCTAGAGAAAGCAGCCAGACAGAGGGGACGTTACCTGTCTGATAGGTGCAGAGGGATCTATTCCTGCATAGAGAAAGCAGCCAGACAGAGGGGACGTTACCTGTCTGATAGGTGCAGAGGGATCTATTCCTGCCTAGAGAAAGCAGCCAGACAGAGGGGACGTTACCTGCCTGATAGGTGCAGAGGGATCTACTCCTGCCTAGAGAAAGCAGCCAGACAGAGGGGACGTTACCTGCCTGATAGGTGCAGAGGGATCTATTACTGCCTAGAGAAAGCAGCCAGACAGAGGGGACGTTACCTGCCTGATAGGTGCAGAGGGATCTATTACTGCCTAGAGAAAGCAGCCAGACAGAGGGGACGTTACCTGCCTGATAGGTGCAGAGGGATCTATTCCTGCCTAGAGAAAGCAGCCAGACAGAGTGGACGTTACCTGTCTGATAGGTGCAGAGGGATCTATTCCTGCCTAGAGAAAGCAATCAGACAGAGGGATCTACTCCTGCCTAGAGAAAGCAGCCAGACAGAGGGGACGTTACCTGCCTCATAGGTGCAGAGGGATCTATTCCTGCCTAGAGAAAGCAATCAGACAGAGGGATCTATTCCTGCCTAGAGAAAGCAATGAGACAGAGGGATCTATTCCTGCCTAGAGAAAGCAATGAGACAGAGGGATCTATTCCTGCCTAGAGAAAGCAATGAGAAAGCAGCCAGACAGAGGGGACGTTACCTGCCTGATAGGTGCAGAGGGATCTATTCCTGCCTAGAGAAAGCAGCCAGACTAGGGGACGTTACCTGCCTGATAGGTGCAGAGGGATCTATTCCTGCCTAGAGAAAGGAGCCAGACAGAGGGGACGTTACCTGTCTGATAGGTGCAGAGGGATCTATTCCTGCCTAGAGAAAGCAGCCAGACAGAGGGGACGTTACCTGCCTGATAGGTGCAGAGGGATCTATTCCTGCCTAGAGAAAGCAGCCAGACAGAGGGGACGTTACCTGCCTGATAGGTGCAGAGGGATCTATTCCTGCCTAGAGAAAGCAGCCAGACAGAGGGATCTATTCCTGCCTAGAGAAAGCAATGAGACAGAGGGGACACTACCTGTCTGATAGGTGCAGAGGGATCTATTCCTGCCTAGAGAAAGCAGCCAGACAGAGGGGACGTTACCTGCCTGATAGGTGCAGAGGGATCTATTCCTGCCTAGAGAAAGCAGCCAGACAGAGGGATCTATTCCTGCCTAGAGAAAGCAATGAGACAGAGGGGACACTACCTGTCTGATAGGTGCAGAGCGATCTATTCCTGCCTAGAGAAAGCAGCCAGACAGAGGGATCTATTCCTGCCTAGAGAAAGCAATGAGACAGAGGGGACACTACCTGTTTGATAGGTGCAGAGGGATCTATTCCTGCCTAGAGAAAGCAATCAGACAGAGGGATCTACTCCTGCCTAGAGAAAGCAGCCAGACAGAGGGGACATTACCTGTCTGATAGGTGCAGAGGGATCTATTCCTGCTTAGAGAAAGCAGCCAGAAAGAGGGATCTATTCCTGCCTAGAGAAAGCAGCCAGACAGAGGGGACGTTACCTGCCTGATAGGTGCAGAGGGATCTATTCCTGCCTAGAGAAAGCAGCCAGACAGAGGGGACGTTACCTGCCTGATAGGTGCAGAGGGATCTATTCCTGCCTAGAGAAAGCAGCCAGACAGAGGGGACGTTACCTGTCTGATAGGTGCAGAGGGATCTATTCCTGCCTAGAGAAAGCAGCCAGACAGAGGGGACGTTACCTGCCTGATAGGTGCAGAGGGATCTATTCCTGCCTAGAGAAAGCAGCCAGACAGAGGGGACGTTACCTGCCTGATAGGTGCAGAGGGATCTATTCCTGCCTAGAGAAAGCAGCCAGACAGAGGGATCTATTCCTGCCTAGAGAAAGCAATGAGACAGAGGGGACTCTACCTGTCTGATAGGTGCAGAGGGATCTATTCCTGCCTAGAGAAAGCAGCCAGACAGAGGGGACGTTACCTGCCTGATAGGTGCAGAGGGATCTATTCCTGCCTAGAGAAAGCAGCCAGACAGAGGGATCTATTCCTGCCTAGAGAAAGCAATGAGACAGAGGGGACACTACCTGTCTGATAGGTGCAGAGGGATCTATTCCTGCCTAGAGAAAGCAGCCAGACAGAGGGATCTATTCCTGCCTAGAGAAAGCAATGAGACAGAGGGGACACTACCTGTTTGATAGGTGCAGAGGGATCTATTCCTGCCTAGAGAAAGCAATCAGACAGAGGGATCTACTCCTGCCTAGAGAAAGCAGCCAGACAGAGGGGACATTACCTGTCTGATAGGTGCAGAGGGATCTATTCCTGCTTAGAGAAAGCAGCCAGAAAGAGGGATCTATTCCTGCCTAGAGAAAGCAGCCAGACAGAGGGGACGTTACCTGCCTGATAGGTGCAGAGGGATCTATTCCTGCCTAGAGAAAGCAGCCAGACAGAGGGATCTATTCCTGCCTAGAGAAAGCAGCCAGACAGAGGGACGTTACCTGCCTGATAGGTGTAGAGGGATCTATTCCTGCCTAGAGAAAGCAATGAGACAGAGGGATCTATTCCTGCCTAGAGAAAGCAATGAGACAGAGGGATCTATTCCTGCCTAGAGAAAGCAGCCAGACAGAGGGGACGTTACCTGCCTGATAGGTGCAGAGGGATCTATTCCTGCCTAGAGAAAGCAATCAGACAGAGGGATCGACTCCTGCCTAGAGAGAGCAGCCAGACAGAGGGGACGTTACCTGCCTGATAGGTGCAGAGGGATCTATTCCTGCCTAGAGAAAGCAGCCAGACAGAGGGGACGTTACCTGCCTGATATGAGCAAAGGGATCTATTCCTGCATAGAGAAAGCAGACAGACAGAGGGGACGTTACCTGCCTGATAGGTGCAGAGGGATCTATTCCTGCCTAGAGAAAGCAATCAGACAGAGGGATCTACTCCTGCCTAGAGAAAGCAGCCAGACAGAGGGGATGTTACCTGCCTGATAGGTGCAGAGGGATCTATTCCTGCCTAGAGAAAGCAGCCAGACAGAGGGGACGCTACCTGCCTGATATGAGCAAAGGGATCTATTCCTGCATAGAGAAAGCAGCCAGACAGAGGGGACGTTACCTGCCTGATAGGTGCAGAGGGATCTATTCCTGCATAGAGAAAGCAGCCAGACAGAGGGGGACGTTACCTGCCTGATAGGTGCAGAGGGATCTATTCCTGCCTAGAGAAAGCAGCCAGACAGAGGGGACGTTACCTGCCTGATAGGTGCAGAGGGATCTATTACTGCCTAGAGAAAGCAGCCAGACAGAGGGGACGTTACCTGCCTGATAGGTGCAGAGGGATCTATTCCTGCCTAGAGAAAGCAGCCAGACAGAGGGGACGTTACCTGCCTGATAGGTGCAGAGGGATCTATTCCTGCCTAGAGAAAGCAGCCAGACAGAGGGGACGTTACCTGCCTGATAGGTGCAGAGGGATCTATTCCTGCCTAGAGAAAGCAGCCAGACAGAGGGGACGTTACCTGCCTGATATGAGCAAAGGGATCTATTCCTGCATAGAGAAAGCAGCCAGACAGAGGGGACGTTACCTGCCTGATAGGTGCAGAGGGATCTATTCCTGCCTAGAGAAAGCAATCAGACAGAGGGATCTATTCCTGCCTAGAGAAAGCAATGAGACAGAGGGATCTATTCCTGCCTAGAGAAAGCAGCCAGACAGAGGGGACGTTACCTGCCTGATAGGTGCAGAGGGATCTATTCCTGCCTAGAGAAAGCAGCCAGACAGAGGGGACGTTACCTGCCTGATATGAGCAAAGGGATCTATTCCTGCATAGAGAAAGCAGCCAGACAGAGGGGACGTTACCTGCCTGATAGGTGCAGAGGGATCTATTCCTGCCTAGAGAAAGCAATCAGACAGAGGGATCTACTCCTGCCTAGAGAAAGCAGCCAGACAGAGGGGATGTTACCTGCCTGATATGAGCAAAGGGATCTATTCCTGCCTAGAGAAAGCAGCCAGACAGAGGGGACGTTACCTGCCTGATATGAGCAAAGGGATCTATTCCTGCATAGAGAAAGCAGCCAGACAGAGGGGACGTTACCTGCCTGATAGGTGCAGAGGGATCTATTCCTGCCTAGAGAAAGCAATCAGACAGAGGGATCTACTCCTGCCTAGAGAAAGCAGCCAGACAGAGGGGACGTTACCTGCCTGATATGAGCAAAGGGATCTATTCCTGCATAGAGAAAGCAGCCAGACAGAGGGGACGTTACCTGCCTGATAGGTGCAGAGGGATCTATTCCTGCATAGAGAAAGCAGCCAGACAGAGGGGGACGTTACCTGCCTGATAGGTGCAGAGGGATCTATTCCTGCCTAGAGAAAGCAGCCAGACAGAGGGGACGTTACCTGCCTGATAGGTGCAGAGGGATCTATTACTGCCTAGAGAAAGCAGCCAGACAGAGGGGACGTTACCTGCCTGATAGGTGCAGAGGGATCTATTCCTGCCTAGAGAAAGCAGCCAGACAGAGGGGACGTTACCTGCCTGATAGGTGCAGAGGGATCTATTCCTGCCTATAGAAAGCAGCCAGACAGAGGGGACGTTACCTGCCTGATAGGTGCAGAGGGATCTATTCCTGCCTAGAGAAAGCAGCCAGACAGAGGGATCTATTCCTGCCTAGAGAAAGCAGCCAGACAGAGGGGACGTTACCTGCCTGATAGGTGCAGAGGGATCTATTCCTGCCTAGAGAAAGCAATCAGACAGAGGGATCTATTCCTGCATAGAGAAAGCAGCCAGACAGAGGGACGTTACCTGCCTGATAGGTGCAGAGGGATCTATTCCTGCCTAGAGAAAGCAGCCAGACAGAGGGGACGTTACCTGTCTGATAGGTGCAGAGGGATCTATTCCTGCCTAGAGAAAGCAATGAGACAGAGGGATCTACTCCTGCCTAGAGAAAGCAGCCAGACAGAGGGACGTTACCTGCCTGATAGGTGCAGAGGGATCTATTCCTGCCTAGAGAAAGCAGCCAGACAGAGGGATCTATTCCTGCCTAGAGAAAGCAGCCAGACAGAGGGGACGTTACCTGCCTGATAGGTGCAGAGGGATCTATTCCTGTCTAGAGAAAGCAATGAGACAGAGGGATCTATGACTGCCTAGAGAAAGCAGCCAGACAGAGGGGACGTTACCTGTCTGATAGGTGCAGAGGGATCTATTCCTGCCTAGAGAAAGCAATGAGACAGAGGGATCTATTACTGCCTAGAGAAAGCAGCCAGACAGAGGGACGTTACCTGCCTGATAGGTGCAGAGGGATCTATTCCTGCATAGAGAAAGCAGCCAGACAGAGGGATCTATTCCTGCCTAGAGAAAGCAGCCAGACAGAGGGGACGTTACCTGCCTGATAGGTGCAGAGGGATCTATTCCTGTCTAGAGAAAGCAATGAGACAGAGGGATCTATTCCTGCCTAGAGAAAGCAGCCAGACAGAGGGGACGTTACCTGCCTGATAGGTGCAGAGGGATCTATTCCTGCCTAGAGAAAGCAATGAGACAGAGGGATCTATTCCTGCCTAGAGAAAGCAGCCAGACAGAGGGGACGTTACCTGCCTGATAGGTGCAGAGGGATCTATTCCTGCCTAGAGAAAGCAGCCAGACAGAGGGGACGTTACCTGCCTGATAGGTGCAGAGGGATCTATTCCTGCCTAGAGAAAGCAGCCAGACAGAGGGGACGTTACCTGCCTGATAGGTGCAGAGGGATCTATTCCTGCCTAGAGAAAGCAGCCAGACAGAGGGATCTATTCCTGCCTAGAGAAAGCAATGAGACAGAGGGGACACTACCTGTCTGATAGGTGCAGAGGGATCTATTCCTGCCTAGAGAAAGCAATCAGACAGAGGGATCTACTCCTGCCTAGAGAAAGCAGCCAGACAGAGGGGACGTTACCTGCCTGATAGGTGCAGAGGGATCAATTCCTGCCTAGAGAAAGCAATGAGACAGAGGGATCTATTCCTGCCTAGAGAAAGCAATGAGACAGAGGGATCTATTCCTGCCTAGAGAAAGCAATGAGACAGAGGGATCTATTCCTGCCTAGAGAAAGCAATGAGACAGAGGGATCTATTCCTGCCTAGAGAAAGCAATGAGAAAGCAGCCAGACAGAGGGGACGTTACCTGTCTGATAGGTGCAGAGGGATCTATTCCTGCCTAGAGAAAGCAGCCAGACAGAGGGGACGTTACCTGCCTGATAGGTGCAGAGGGATCTATTCCTGCCTAGAGAAAGCAGCCAGACAGAGGGGACGTTACCTGCCTGATAGGTGCAGAGGGATCTATTCCTGCCTAGAGAAAGCAGCCAGACAGAGGGGACGTTACCTGCCTGATATGAGCAAAGGGATCTATTCCTGCCTAGAGAAAGCAGCCAGACAGAGGGGACGTTACCTGCCTGATAGGTGCAGAGGGATCTATTCCTGCCTAGAGAAAGCAATCAGACAGAGGGATCTATTCCTGCCTAGAGAAAGCAGCCAGACAGAGGGGACGTTACCTGTCTGATAGGTGCAGAGGGATCTATTCCTGCATAGAGAAAGCAGCCAGACAGAGGGGACGTTACCTGTCTGATAGGTGCAGAGGGATCTATTCCTGCCTAGAGAAAGCAGCCAGACAGAGGGGACGTTACCTGCCTGATAGGTGCAGAGGGATCTACTCCTGCCTAGAGAAAGCAGCCAGACAGGGGGACGTTACCTGCCTGATAGGTGCAGAGGGATCTATTACTGCCTAGAGAAAGCAGCCAGACAGAGGGGACGTTACCTGCCTGATAGGTGCAGAGGGATCTATTCCTGCCTAGAGAAAGCAGCCAGACAGAGGGGACGTTACCTGCCTGATAGGTGCAGAGGGATCTATTCCTGCCTAGAGAAAGCAATCAGACAGAGGGATCTATTCCTGCATAGAGAAAGCAGCCAGACAGAGGGGACGTTACCTGCCTGATAGGTGCAGAGGGATCTATTCCTGCATAGAGAAAGCAGCCAGACAGAGGGGACGTTACCTGTCTGATAGGTGCAGAGGGATCTATTCCTGCCTAGAGAAAGCAGCCAGACAGAGGGGACGTTACCTGCCTGATAGGTGCAGAGGGATCTACTCCTGCCTAGAGAAAGCAGCCAGACAGAGGGGACGTTACCTGCCTGATAGTTGCAGAGGGATCTATTCCTGCCTAGAGAAAGCAGCCAGACAGAGGGGACGTTACCTGTCTGATAGGTGCAGAGGGATCTATTCCTGCCTAGAGAAAGCAGCCAGACAGAGGGGACGTTACCTGCCTAATAGGTGCAGAGGGATCTATTACTGCCTAGAGAAAGCAGCCAGACAGAGGGGACGTTACCTGCCTGATAGCTGCAGAGGGATCTATTCCTGCCTAGAGAAAGCAGCCAGACAGAGGGGACGTTACCTGCCTGATAGGTGCAGAGGGATCTATTCCTGCCTAGAGAAAGCAGCCAGACAGAGGGGACGTTACCTGCCTGATAGGTGCAGAGGGATCTATTCCTGCCTAGAGAAAGCAATCAGACAGAGGGATCTACTCCTGCCTAGAGAAAGCAGCCAGACAGAGGGGACGTTACCTGCCTGATAGGTGCAGAGGGATCTATTCCTGTCTAGAGAAAGCAATCAGACAGAGGGATCTACTCCTGCCTAGAGAAAGCAGCCAGACAGAGGGGACGTTACCTGCCTGATAGGTGCAGAAGGATCTATTCCTGCCTAGAGAAAGCAGCCAGACAGAGGGGACGTTACCTGCCTGATAGGTGCAGAGGGATCTATTCCTGCCTAGAGAAAGCAATCAGAGGGATCTATTCCTGCCTAGAGAAAGCAATGAGACAGAGGGATCTATTCCTGCCTAGAGAAAGCAGCCAGACAGAGGGGACGTTACCTGCCTGATAGGTGCAGAGGGATCTATTCCTGCATAGAGAAAGCAGCCAGACAGAGGGGACGTTACCTGCCTGATAGGTGCAGAGGGATCTATTCCTGCCTAGAGAAAGCAGCCAGACAGAGGGGACGTTACCTGTCTGATAGGTGCAGAGGGATCTATTCCTGCCTAGAGAAAGCAATCAGACAGAGGGATCTATTCCTGCCTAGAGAAAGCAGCCAGACAGAGGGGGACGTTACCTGTCTGATAGGTGCAGAGGGATCTATTCCTGCCTAGAGAAAGCAGCCAGACAGAGGGGACGTTACCTTTCTGATAGGTGCAGAGGGATCTATTCCTGCATAGAGAAAGCAGCCAGACAGAGGGGACGTTACCTGTCTGATAGGTGCAGAGGGATCTATTCCTGCCTAGAGAAAGCAGCCAGACAGAGGGGACGTTACCTGCCTGATAGGTGCAGAGGGATCTACTCCTGCCTAGAGAAAGCAGCCAGACAGAGGGGACGTTACCTGCCTGATAGGTGCAGAGGGATCTATTACTGCCTAGAGAAAGCAGCCAGACAGAGGGGACGTTACCTGTCTGATAGGTGCAGAGGGATCTATTCCTGCCTAGAGAAAGCAGCCAGACAGAGGGGACGTTACCTGCCTAATAGGTGCAGAGGGATCTATTACTGCCTAGAGAAAGCAGCCAGACAGAGGGGACGTTACCTGCCTGATAGGTGCAGAGGGATCTATTCCTGCCTAGAGAAAGCAGCCAGACAGAGGGGACGTTACCTGCCTGATAGGAGCAGAGGGATCTATTCCTGCCTAGAGAAAGCAGCCAGACAGAGGGGACGTTACCTGCCTGATAGGTGCAGAGGGATCTATTCCTGCCTAGAGAAAGCAATCAGACAGAGGGATCTACTCCTGCCTAGAGAAAGCAGCCAGACAGAGGGGACGTTACCTGCCTGATAGGTGCAGAGGGATCTATTCCTGTCTAGAGAAAGCAATCAGACAGAGGGATCTACTCCTGCCTAGAGAAAGCAGCCAGACAGAGGGGACGTTACCTGCCTGATAGGTGCAGAAGGATCTATTCCTGCCTAGAGAAAGCAGCCAGACAGAGGGGACGTTACCTGCCTGAAAGGTGCAGAGGGATCTATTCCTGCCTAGAGAAAGCAATCAGACAGAGGGATCTATTCCTGCCTAGAGAAAGCAATGAGACAGAGGGATCTATTCCTGCCTAGAGAAAGCAGCCAGACAGAGGGGACGTTACCTGCCTGATAGGTGCAGAGGGATCTATTCCTGCCTAGAGAAAGCAGCCAGACAGAGGGGACGTTACCTGCCTGATAGGTGCAGAGGGATCTATTCCTGCCTAGAGAAAGCAGCCAGACAGAGGGGACGTTACCTGCCTGATAGGTGCAGAGGGATCTATTCCTGTCTAGAGAAAGCAATGAGACAGAGGGATCTATTCCTGCCTAGAGAAAGCAGCCAGACAGAGGGGACGTTACCTGCCTGATAGGTGCAGAGGGATCTATTCCTGCCTAGAGAAAGCAATGAGACAGAGGGATCTATTCCTGCCTAGAGAAAGCAGCCAGACAGAGGGGAGGTTACCAGTCTGATAGGTGCTGAGGGATCTATTCCTGCCTAGAAAAAGCAGCCAGACAGAGGGGACGTTACCTGCCTGATAGGTGCAGAGGGATCTATTCCTGTCTAGAGAAAGCAATGAGACAGAGGGATCTATTCCTGCCTAGAGAAAGCAATCAGACAGAGGGATCTACTCCTGCCTAGAGAAAGCAGCCAGACAGAGGGGACGTTACCTGCCTGATAGGTGCAGAGGGATCTATTCCTGTCTAGAGAAAGCAATCAGACAGAGGGATCTACTCCTGCCTAGAGAAAGCAGCCAGACAGAGGGGACGTTACCTGCCTGATAGGTGCAGAAGGATCTATTCCTGCCTAGAGAAAGCAGCCAGACAGAGGGGACGTTACCTGCCTGATAGGTGCAGAGGGATCTATTCCTGCCTAGAGAAAGCAATCAGACAGAGGGATCTATTCCTGCCTAGAGAAAGCAATGAGACAGAGGGATCTATTCCTGCCTAGAGAAAGCAGCCAGACAGAGGGGACGTTACCTGCCTGATAGGTGCAGAGGGATCTATTCCTGCCTAGAGAAAGCAGCCAGACAGAGGGGACGTTATCTGCCTGATAGGTGCAGAGGGATCTATTCCTGCCTAGAGAAAGCAGCCAGACAGAGGGGACGTTACCTGCCTGATAGGTGCAGAGGGATCTATTCCTGTCTAGAGAAAGCAATGAGACAGAGGGATCTATTCCTGCCTAGAGAAAGCAGCCAGACAGAGGGGACGTTACCTGCCTGATAGGTGCAGAGGGATCTATTCCTGCCTAGAGAAAGCAATGAGACAGAGGGATCTATTCCTGCCTAGAGAAAGCAGCCAGACAGAGGGGACGTTACCAGTCTGATAGGTGCTGAGGGATCTATTCCTGCCTAGAAAAAGCAGCCAGACAGAGGGGACGTTACCTGCCTGATAGGTGCAGAGGGATCTATTCCTGTCTAGAGAAAGCAATGAGACAGAGGGATCTATTCCTGCCTAGAGAAAGCAATCAGACAGAGGGATCTACTCCTGCCTAGAGAAAGCAGCCAGACAGAGGGGACGTTACCTGCCTGATAGGTGCAGAGGGATCTATTCCTGTCTAGAGAAAGCAATCAGACAGAGGGATCTACTCCTGCCTAGAGAAAGCAGCCAGACAGAGGGGACGTTACCTGCCTGATAGGTGCAGAAGGATCTATTCCTGCCTAGAGAAAGCAGCCAGACAGAGGGGACGTTACCTGCCTGATAGGTGCAGAGGGATCTATTCCTGCCTAGAGAAAGCAATCAGACAGAGGGATCTATTCCTGCCTAGAGAAAGCAATGAGACAGAGGGATCTATTCCTGCCTAGAGAAAGCAGCCAGACAGAGGGGACGTTACCTGCCTGATAGGTGCAGAGGGATCTATTCCTGCCTAGAGAAAGCAGCCAGACAGAGGGGACGTTATCTGCCTGATAGGTGCAGAGGGATCTATTCCTGCCTAGAGAAAGCAGCCAGACAGAGGGGACGTTACCTGCCTGATAGGTGCAGAGGGATCTATTCCTGTCTAGAGAAAGCAATGAGACAGAGGGATCTATTCCTGCCTAGAGAAAGCAGCCAGACAGAGGGGACGTTACCTGCCTGATAGGTGCAGAGGGATCTATTCCTGCCTAGAGAAAGCAATGAGACAGAGGGATCTATTCCTGCCTAGAGAAAGCAGCCAGACAGAGGGGACGTTACCAGTCTGATAGGTGCAGAGGGATCTATTCCTGCCTAGAAAAAGCAGCCAGACAGAGGGGACGTTACCTGCCTGATAGGTGCAGAGGGATCTATTCCTGTCTAGAGAAAGCAATGAGACAGAGGGATCTATTCCTGCCTAGAGAAAGGAGCCAGACAGAGGGGACGTTACCTGTCTGATAGGTGCAGAGGGATCTATTCCTGCCTAGAGAAAGCAATGAGACAGAGGGATCTATTCCTGCCTAGAGAAAGGAGCCAGACAGAGGGGACGTTACCTGCCTGATAGGTGCAGAGGGATCTATTCCTGTCTAGAGAAAGCAATGAGACAGAGGGATCTATTCCTGCCTAGAGAAAGGAGCCAGACAGAGGGGACGTTACCTGCCTGATAGGTGCAGAGGGATCTATTCCTGCCTAGAGAAAGCAATGAGACAGAGGGATCTATTCCTGCCTAGAGAAAGCAATGAGACAGAGGGATCTATTCCTGCCTAGAGAAAGCAGCCAGACAGAGGGGACGTTACCTGCCTGATAGGTGCAGAGGGATCTATTCCTGCCTAGAGAAAGCAGCCAGACAGAGGGATCTATTCCTGCCTAGAGAAAGCAGCCAGACAGAGGGGACGTTACCTGCCTGATAGGTGCAGAGGGATCTATTCCTGCCTAGAGAAAGCAGCCAGACAGAGGGGACGTTACCTGCCTGATAGGTGCAGAGGGATCTATTCCTGCCTAGAGAAAGCAATGAGACAGAGGGATCTATTCCTGCCTAGAGAAAGCAATGAGACAGAGGGATCTATTCCTGCCTAGAGAAAGCAATGAGACAGAGGGATCTATTCCTGCCTAGAGAAAGCAATGAGAAAGCAGCCAGACAGAGGGGACGTTACCTGTCTGATAGTGGCAGAGGGCTCTATTCCTGCCTAGAGAAAGCAGCCAGACAGAGGGGACGTTACCTGCCTGATAGGTGCAGAGGGATCTATTCCTGCCTAGAGAAAGCAGCCAGACAGAGGGGACGTTACCTGCCTGATAGGTGCAGAGGGATCTATTCCTGCCTAGAGAAAGCAGCCAGACAGAGGGGACGTTACCTGCCTGATATGAGCAAAGGGATCTATTCCTGCATAGAGAAAGCAGCCAGACAGAGGGGGACGTTACCTGTCTGATAGGTGCAGAGGGATCTATTCCTGCCTAGAGAAAGCAGCCAGACAGAGGGGACGTTACCTGCCTTATAGGTGCAGAGGGATCTATTCCTGCCTACAGAAAGCAATCAGACAGAGGGATCTATTCCTGCATAGAGAAAGCAGCCAGACAGAGGGGGACGTTACCTGCCTGATAGGTGCAGAGGGATCTATTCCTGCCTAGAGAAAGCAGCCAGACAGAGGGGACGTTACCTGCCTGATAGGTGCAGAGGGATCTATTACTGCCTAGAGAAAGCAGCCAGACAGAGGGGACGTTACCTGCCTGATAGGTGCAGAGGGATCTATTCCTGCCTAGAGAAAGCAGCCAGACAGAGGGGACGTTACCTGCCTGATAGGTGCAGAGGGATCTATTCCTGCCTAGAGAAAGCAGCCAGACAGAGGGGACGTTACCTGCCTGATAGGTGCAGAGGGATCTATTCCTGCCTAGAGAAAGCAGCCAGACAGAGGGATCTACTCCTGCCTAGAGAAAGCAGCCAGACAGAGGGGACGTTACCTGCCTGATAGGTGCAGAGGGATCTATTCCTGCCTAGAGAAAGCAATCAGACAGAGGGATCTATTCCTGCATAGAGAAAGCAGCCAGACAGAGGGGACGTTACCTGCCTGATAGGTGCAGAGGGATCTATTCCTGTCTAGAGAAAGCAATGAGACAGAGGGATCTATGACTGCCTAGAGAAAGCAGCCAGACAGAGGGGACGTTACCTGTCTGATAGGTGCAGAGGGATCTATTCCTGCCTAGAGAAAGCAATGAGACAGAGGGATCTATTACTGCCTAGAGAAAGCAGCCAGACAGAGGGACGTTACCTGCCTGATAGGTGCAGAGGGATCTATTCCTGCATAGAGAAAGCAGCCAGACAGAGGGATCTATTCCTGCCTAGAGAAAGCAGCCAGACAGAGGGGACGTTACCTGCCTGATAGGTGCAGAGGGATCTATTCCTGTCTAGAGAAAGCAATGAGACAGAGGGATCTATTCCTGCCTAGAGAAAGCAGCCAGACAGAGGGGACGTTACCTGCCTGATAGGTGCAGAGGGATCTATTCCTGCCTAGAGAAAGCAATGAGACAGAGGGATCTATTCCTGCCTAGAGAAAGCAGCCAGACAGAGGGGACGTTACCTGCCTGATAGGTGCAGAGGGATCTATTCCTGCCTAGAGAAAGCAGCCAGACAGAGGGGACGTTACCTGCCTGATAGGTGCAGAGGGATCTATTCCTGCCTAGAGAAAGCAGCCAGACAGAGGGGACGTTACCTGCCTGATAGGTGCAGAGGGATCTATTCCTGCCTAGAGAAAGCAGCCAGACAGAGGGATCTATTCCTGCCTAGAGAAAGCAATGAGACAGAGGGGACACTACCTGTCTGATAGGTGCAGAGGGATCTATTCCTGCCTAGAGAAAGCAATCAGACAGAGGGATCTACTCCTGCCTAGAGAAAGCAGCCAGACAGAGGGGACGTTACCTGCCTGATAGGTGCAGAGGGATCAATTCCTGCCTAGAGAAAGCAATGAGACAGAGGGATCTATTCCTGCCTAAAGAAAGCAATGAGACAGAGGGATCTATTCCTGCCTAGAGAAAGCAATGAGACAGAGGGATCTATTCCTGCCTAGAGAAAGCAATGAGACAGAGGGATCTATTCCTGCCTAGAGAAAGCAATGAGAAAGCAGCCAGACAGAGGGGACGTTACCTGTCTGATAGGTGCAGAGGGATCTATTCCTGCCTAGAGAAAGCAGCCAGACAGAGGGGACGTTACCTGCCTGATAGGTGCAGAGGGATCTATTCCTGCCTAGAGAAAGCAGCCAGACAGAGGGGACGTTACCTGCCTGATAGGTGCAGAGGGATCTATTCCTGCCTAGAGAAAGCAGCCAGACAGAGGGGACGTTACCTGCCTGATATGAGCAAAGGGATCTATTCCTGCCTAGAGAAAGCAGCCAGACAGAGGGGACGTTACCTGCCTGATAGGTGCAGAGGGATCTATTCCTGCCTAGAGAAAGCAATCAGACAGAGGGATCTATTCCTGCCTAGAGAAAGCAGCCAGACAGAGGGGACGTTACCTGTCTCATAGGTGCAGAGGGATCTATTCCTGCATAGAGAAAGCAGCCAGACAGAGGGGACGTTACCTGTCTGATAGGTGCAGAGGGATCTATTCCTGCCTAGAGAAAGCAGCCAGACAGAGGGGACGTTACCTGCCTGATAGGTGCAGAGGGATCTACTCCTGCCTAGAGAAAGCAGCCAGACAGGGGGACGTTACCTGCCTGATAGGTGCAGAGGGATCTATTACTGCCTAGAGAAAGCAGCCAGACAGAGGGGACGTTACCTGCCTGATAGGTGCAGAGGGATCTATTCCTGCCTAGAGAAAGCAGCCAGACAGAGGGGATGTTACCTGCCTGATAGGTGCAGAGGGATCTATTCCTGCCTAGAGAAAGCAATCAGACAGAGGGATCTATTCTTGCCTAGAGAAAGCAGCCAGACAGAGGGGACGTTACCTGTCTGATAGGTGCAGAGGGATCTATTCCTGCATAGAGAAAGCAGCCAGACAGAGGGGACGTTACCTGTCTGATAGGTACAGAGGGATCTATTCCTGCCTAGAGAAAGCAGCCAGACAGAGGGGACGTTACCTGCCTGATAGGTGCAGAGGGATCTACTCCTGCCTAGAGAAAGCAGCCAGACAGAGGGGACGTTACCTGCCTGATAGGTGCAGAGGGATCTATTACTGCCTAGAGAAAGCAGCCAGACAGAGGGGACGTTACCTGTCTGATAGGTGCAGAGGGATCTATTCCTGCCTAGAGAAAGCAGCCAGACAGAGGGGACGGTACCTGCCTAATAGGTGCAGAGGGATCTATTACTGCCTAGAGAAAGCAGCCAGACAGAGGGGACGTTACCTGCCTGATAGCTGCAGAGGGATCTATTCCTGCCTAGAGAAAGCAGCCAGACAGAGGGGACGTTACCTGCCTGATAGGAGCAGAGGGATCTATTCCTGCCTAGAGAAAGCAGCCAGACAGAGGGGACGTTACCTGCCTGATAGGTGCAGAGGGATCTATTCCTGCCTAGAGAAAGCAATCAGACAGAGGGATCTACTCCTGCCTAGAGAAAGCAGCCAGACAGAGGGGACGTTACCTGCCTGATAGGTGCAGAGGGATCTATTCCTGTCTAGAGAAAGCAATCAGACAGAGGGATCTACTCCTGCCTAGAGAAAGCAGCCAGACAGAGGGGACGTTACCTGCCTGATAGGTGCAGAAGGATCTATTCCTGCCTAGAGAAAGCAGCCAGACAGAGGGGACGTTACCTGTCTGATAGGTGCAGAGGGATCTATTCCTGCCTAGAGAAAGCAATCAGAGGGATCTATTCCTGCCTAGAGAAAGCAATGAGACAGAGGGATCTATTCCTGCCTAGAGAAAGCAGCCAGACAGAGGGGACGTTACCTGCCTGATAGGTGCAGAGGGATCTATTCCTGCATAGAGAAAGCAGCCAGACAGAGGGGACGTTACCTGCCTGATAGGTGCAGAGGGATCTATTCCTGCCTAGAGAAAGCAGCCAGACAGAGGGGACGTTACCTGTCTGATAGGTGCAGAGGGATCTATTCCTGCCTAGAGAAAGCAATCAGACAGAGGGATCTATTCCTGCCTAGAGAAAGCAGCCAGACAGAGGGGGACGTTACCTGCCTGATATGAGCAAAGGGATCTATTCCTGCATAGAGAAAGCAGCCAGACAGAGGGGGACGTTACCTGTCTGATAGGTGCAGAGGGATCTATTCCTGCCTAGAGAAAGCAGCCAGACAGAGGGGACGTTACCTTTCTGATAGGTGCAGAGGGATCTATTCCTGCATAGAGAAAGCAGCCAGACAGAGGGGACGTTACCTGTCTGATAGGTGCAGAGGGATCTATTCCTGCCTAGAGAAAGCAGCCAGACAGAGGGGACGTTACCTGCCTGATAGGTGCAGAGGGATCTACTCCTGCCTAGAGAAAGCAGCCAGACAGAGGGGACGTTACCTGCCTGATAGGTGCAGAGGGATCTATTACTGCCTAGAGAAAGCAGCCAGACAGAGGGGACATTACCTGTCTGATAGGTGCAGAGGGATCTATTCCTGCCTAGAGAAAGCAGCCAGACAGAGGGGACGTTACCTGCCTAATAGGTGCAGAGGGATATATTACTGCCTAGAGAAAGCAGCCAGACAGAGGGGACGTTACCTGCCTGATAGGTGCAGAGGGATCTATTCCTGCCTAGAGAAAGCAGCCAGACAGAGGGGACGTTACCTGCCTGATAGGAGCAGAGGGATCTATTCCTGCCTAGAGAAAGCAGCCAGACAGAGGGGACGTTACCTGCCTGATAGGTGCAGAGGGATCTATTCCTGCCTAGAGAAAGCAATCAGACAGAGGGATCTACTCCTGCCTAGAGAAAGCAGCCAGACAGAGGGGACGTTACCTGCCTGATAGGTGCAGAGGGATCTATTCCTGTCTAGAGAAAGCAATCAGACAGAGGGATCTACTCCTGCCTAGAGAAAGCAGCCAGACAGAGGGGACGTTACCTGCCTGATAGGTGCAGAAGGATCTATTCCTGCCTAGAGAAAGCAGCCAGACAGAGGGGACGTTACCTGCCTGATAGGTGCAGAGGGATCTATTCCTGCCTAGAGAAAGCAATCAGACAGAGGGATCTATTCCTGCCTAGAGAAAGCAATGAGACAGAGGGATCTATTCCTGCCTAGAGAAAGCAGCCAGACAGAGGGGACGTTACCTGCCTGATAGGTGCAGAGGGATCTATTCCTGCCTAGAGAAAGCAGCCAGACAGAGGGGACGTTACCTGCCTGATAGGTGCAGAGGGATCTATTCCTGCCTAGAGAAAGCAGCCAGACAGAGGGGACGTTACCTGCTTGATAGGTGCAGAGGGATCTATTCCTGCCTAGAGAAAGCAGCCAGACAGAGGGGACGTTAGCTGCCTGATAGGTGCAGAGGGATCTATTCCTGTCTAGAGAAAGCAATGAGACAGAGGGATCTATTCCTGCCTAGAGAAAGCAGCCAGACAGAGGGGACGTTACCTGCCTGATAGGTGCAGAGGGATCTATTCCTGCCTAGAGAAAGCAATGAGACAGAGGGATCTATTCCTGCCTAGAGAAAGCAGCCAGACAGAGGGGAGGTTACCAGTCTGATAGGTGCTGAGGGATCTATTCCTGCCTAGAAAAAGCAGCCAGACAGAGGGGACGTTACCTGCCTGATAGGTGCAGAGGGATCTATTCCTGTCTAGAGAAAGCAATGAGACAGAGGGATCTATTCCTGCCTAGAGAAAGCAATCAGACAGAGGGATCTACTCCTGCCTAGAGAAAGCAGCCAGACAGAGGGGACGTTACCTGCTGATAGGTGCAGAGGGATCTATTCCTGTCTAGAGAAAGCAATCAGACAGAGGGATCTACTCCTGCCTAGAGAAAGCAGCCAGACAGAGGGGACGTTACCTGCCTGATAGGTGCAGAAGGATCTATTCCTGCCTAGAGAAAGCAGCCAGACAGAGGGGACGTTACCTGCCTGATAGGTGCAGAGGGATCTATTCCTGCCTAGAGAAAGCAATCAGACAGAGGGATCTATTCCTGCCTAGAGAAAGCAATGAGACAGAGGGATCTATTCCTGCCTAGAGAAAGCAGCCAGACAGAGGGGACGTTACCTGCCTGATAGGTGCAGAGGGATCTATTCCTGCCTAGAGAAAGCAGCCAGACAGAGGGGACGTTACCTGCCTGATAGGTGCAGAGGGATCTATTCCTGCCTAGAGAAAGCAGCCAGACAGAGGGGACGTTACCTGCCTGATAGGTGCAGAGGGATCTATTCCTGCCTAGAGAAAGCAGCCAGACAGAGGGGACGTTACCTGCCTGATAGGTGCAGAGGGATCTATTCCTGTCTAGAGAAAGCAATGAGACAGAGGGATCTATTCCTGCCTAGAGAAAGCAGCCAGACAGAGGGGACGTTACCTGCCTGATAGGTGCAGAGGGATCTATTCCTGCCTAGAGAAAGCAATGAGACAGAGGGATCTATTCCTGCCTAGAGAAAGCAGCCAGACAGAGGGGACGTTACCAGTCTGATAGGTGCAGAGGGATCTATTCCTGCCTAGAAAAAGCAGCCAGACAGAGGGGACGTTACCTGCCTGATAGGTGCAGAGGGATCTATTCCTGTCTAGAGAAAGCAATGAGACAGAGGGATCTATTCCTGCCTAGAGAAAGGAGCCAGACAGAGGGGACGTTACCTGTCTGATAGGTGCAGAGGGATCTATTCCTGCCTAGAGAAAGCAATGAGACAGAGGGATCTATTCCTGCCTAGAGAAAGGAGCCAGACAGAGGGGACGTTACCTGCCTGATAGGTGCAGAGGGATCTATTCCTGTCTAGAGAAAGCAATGAGACAGAGGGATCTATTCCTGCCTAGAGAAAGGAGCCAGACAGAGGGGACGTTACCTGCCTGATAGGTGCAGAGGGATCTATTCCTGTCTAGAGAAAGCAATGAGACAGAGGGATCTATTCCTGCCTAGAGAAAGGAGCCAGACAGAGGGGACGTTACCTGCCTGATAGGTGCAGAGGGATCTATTCCTGCCTAGAGAAAGCAATGAGACAGAGGGATCTATTCCTGCCTAGAGAAAGCAATGAGACAGAGGGATCTATTCCTGCCTAGAGAAAGCAGCCAGACAGAGGGGACGTTACCTGCCTGATAGGTGCAGAGGGATCTATTCCTGCCTAGAGAAAGCAATGAGACAGAGGGATCTATTCCTGCCTAGAGAAAGCAGCCAGACAGAGGGGACGTTACCTGCCTGATAGGTGCAGAGGGATCTATTCCTGCCTAGAGAAAGCAGCCAGACAGAGGGGACGTTACCTGCCTGATAGGTGCAGAGGGATCTATTCCTGCCTAGAGAAAGCAATGAGACAGAGGGATCTATTCCTGCCTAGAGAAAGCAATGAGACAGAGGGATCTATTCCTGCCTAGAGAAAGCAATGAGACAGAGGGATCTATTCCTGCCTAGAGAAAGCAATGAGAAAGCAGCCAGACAGAGGGGACGTTACCTGTCTGATAGTGGCAGAGGGCTCTATTCCTGCCTAGAGAAAGCAGCCAGACAGAGGGGACGTTACCTGCCTGATAGGTGCAGAGGGATCTATTCCTGCCTAGAGAAAGCAGCCAGACAGAGGGGACGTTACCTGCCTGATAGGTGCAGAGGGATCTATTCCTGCCTAGAGAAAGCCGCCAGACAGAGGGGACGTTACCTGCCTGATATGAGCAAAGGGATCTATTCCTGCATAGAGAAAGCAGCCAGACAGAGGGGGACGTTACCTGTCTGATAGGTGCAGAGGGATCTATTCCTGCCTAGAGAAAGCAGCCAGACAGAGGGGACGTTACCTGCCTTATAGGTGCAGAGGGATCTATTCCTGCCTACAGAAAGCAATCAGACAGAGGGATCTATTCCTGCCTAGAGAAAGCAGCCAGACAGAGGGGACGTTACCTGTCTGATAGGTGCAGAGGGATCTATTCCTGCATAGAGAAAGCAGCCAGACAGAGGGGACGTTACCTGTCTGATAGGTGCAGAGGGATCTATTCCTGCCTAGAGAAAGCAGCCAGACAGAGGGGACGTTACCTGCCTGATAGGTGCAGAGGGATCTACTCCTGCCTAGAGAAAGCAGCCAGACAGAGGGGACGTTACCTGCCTGATAGGTGCAGAGGGATCTATTACTGCCTAGAGAAAGCAGCCAGACAGAGGGGACGTTACCTGTCTGATAGGTGCAGAGGGATCTATTCCTGCCTAGAGAAAGCAGCCAGACAGAGGGGACGTTACCTGCCTAATAGGTGCAGAGGGATCTATTACTGCCTAGAGAAAGCAGCCAGACAGAGGGGACGTTACCTGCCTGATAGGTGCAGAGGGATCTATTCCTGCCTAGAGAAAGCAGCCAGACAGAGGGGACGTTACCTGCCTGATAGGAGCAGAGGGATCTATTCCTGCCTAGAGAAAGCAGCCAGACAGAGGGGACGTTACCTGCCTGATAGGTGCAGAGGGATCTATTCCTGCCTAGAGAAAGCAATCAGACAGAGGGATCTACTCCTGCCTAGAGAAAGCAGCCAGACAGAGGGGACGTTACCTGCCTGATAGGTGCAGAGGGATCTATTCCTGTCTAGAGAAAGCAATCAGACAGAGGGATCTACTCCTGCCTAGAGAAAGCAGCCAGACAGAGGGGACGTTACCTGCCTGATAGGTGCAGAAGGATCTATTCCTGCCTAGAGAAAGCAGCCAGACAGAGGGGACGTTACCTGCCTGATAGGTGCAGAGGGATCTATTCCTGCCTAGAGAAAGCAATCAGAGGGATCTATTCCTGCCTAGAGAAAGCAATGAGACAGAGGGATCTATTCCTGCCTAGAGAAAGCAGCCAGACAGAGGGGACGTTACCTGCCTGATAGGTGCAGAGGGATCTATTCCTGCCTAGAGAAAGCAGCCAGACAGAGGGGACGTTACCTGCCTGATAGGTGCAGAGGGATCTATTCCTGCCTAGAGAAAGCAGCCAGACAGAGGGGACGTTACCTGCCTGATATGAGCAAAGGGATCTATTCCTGCATAGAGAAAGCAGCCAGACAGAGGGGGACGTTAGCTGTCTGATAGGTGCAGAGGGATCTATTCCTGCCTAGAGAAAGCAGCCAGACAGAGGGGACGTTACCTGCCTGATAGGTGCAGAGGGATCTATTCCTGCCTAGAGAAAGCAATCAGACAGAGGGATCTATTCCTGCCTAGAGAAAGCAGCCAGACAGAGGGGACGTTACCTGTCTGATAGGTGCAGAGGGATCTATTCCTGCATAGAGAAAGCAGCCAGACAGAGGGGACGTTACCTGTCTGATAGGTGCAGAGGGATCTATTCCTGCCTAGAGAAAGCAGCCAGACAGAGGGGACGTTACCTGCCTGATAGGTGCAGAGGGATCTACTCCTGCCTAGAGAAAGCAGCCAGACAGAGGGGACGTTACCTGCCTGATAGGTGCAGAGGGATCTATTCCTGCCTAGAGAAAGCAGCCAGACAGAGGGGACGTTACCTGCCTGATAGGTGCAGAGGGATCTACTCCTGCCTAGAGAAAGCAGCCAGACAGAGGGGACGTTACCTGCCTGATAGGTGCAGAGGGATCTATTACTGCCTAGAGAAAGCAGCCAGACAGAGGGGACGTTACCTGTCTGATAGGTGCAGAGGGATCTATTCCTGCCTAGAGAAAGCAGCCAGACAGAGGGGACGTTACCTGCCTAATAGGTGCAGAGGGATCTATTACTGCCTAGAGAAAGCAGCCAGACAGAGGGGACGTTACCTGCCTGATAGGAGCAGAGGGATCTATTCCTGCCTAGAGAAAGCAGCCAGACAGAGGGGACGTTACCTGCCTGATAGGTGCAGAGGGATCTATTCCTGCCTAGAGAAAGCAATCAGATAGAGGGATCTACTCCTGCCTAGAGAAAGCAGCCAGACAGAGGGGACGTTACCTGCCTGATAGGTGCAGAGGGATCTATTCCTGTCTAGAGAAAGCAATCAGACAGAGGGATCTACTCCTGCCTAGAGAAAGCAGCCAGACAGAGGGGACGTTACCTGCCTGATAGGTGCAGAAGGATCTATTCCTGCCTAGAGAAAGCAGCCAGACAGAGGGGACGTTAACAACGAAAAACAAAGTACTAATGGCACTGCTGAAATTTGGCAATTAGGGTATCCTGTTAATGTCTGGGTTTATTGATGGGATATAATATCCACCAATTTATATTTTTGGCCCAGATTGAGTATATTACAAAGTGGCTGAGGTGCTGTGTACTGGTTTGAACAAAAGAACAAAATCAATCCTGGGATTGAAGAAAGTGTACACTTGTTTAGCACTCTTTCCCTAATTAATGGTGGCAATAATTGAACAGTATATAGGTATACTAGAGAAGGAGGTGTACTTGGATTTTTTAAAATATAACCTTTATTGGGTAATTTAAAATAAAAACACAAACAAAATCACACACATACAGTTAAGTTAAAAATACAGGTTTGGGTCAATTGGTTTAATTTAATAATCTTGGATTTGGAAAGGAGTTGTGGCATACACAAGGTATGATTCAAATAGAATAATTCTCTGTTTGGAGTATTGAGTAGAAGTCCAATAGGGAACTTATATTCTTCACACTTGTTTTCTGATAGTTGGAACTTTTGACCACTTTCTTGTGGACTTTGCTATATATTTTTGATCTCTATTTCAAGGTGGGGTCCCAAGTTGTGACACTTTTACATTTAAGAACTAGCAGTTATCAGGTTGGTACTATATATGGAATTATATATGTCACTGTCTAGGGACTCTAGGTGGAAGTTTCTAGTTACTTGTGAGATGCTTTGTATCTTCTTGTCTATTACACTATGCGTGAATTATATGCATCAATTTTTTGGACTTCCAATTTTGTTCCTGGTGTCTAGTATATTGTTCCATATATCTGAGACATTGTAAACTGCTATAGTAATGAATGCAGTATAGTGTTCCCCCTGGGGTAAATAATACCAGCAGTCTATAGACGTGTTTAAAGTAATGAACTTGCGTCTGCTACTATTATATCTTCTGTATATACATGCTACCGATGTATATCTTAAGTGAGTTTGAAGAAAATATTAACTGGGCTCTCAAGCCTGTTTGAGAGTTTGCCACTTGTATAGAGCTAGGTTGATCTAAAAGTTCTTTTATTCCTTTTTTCTATACAGATTTTTTTATTCTCTTGGCATAGATTTTAGTGAATTACGTTTTCTAAAATAAAAGGTCACTTTGTATCTGGCCAAGTAGAAAATAAGCTGCTTGATTCGCCAGGTGAAAAAGATGTTAGTATATTATTGTAACCTAACTCAACTTAAAAATTGTCCTTTGATTTAGCACAACTTATATTATCTCAATTTTGTAATGTATGTTCAGTATTATGGTACAATATCTGGACAGAGTTTCTTTTACTTTACTTTGTATTTGAATCTCTTTCTGATGATAATATTTAAAATAGACTGTTAGGTAGTTAAATCTTAGGAAACACTGTCTGAATTGTTCTTATATTTCACTACTATATGATAGTATTTCACCGGTAACTTCTTACTGCTGTTTGAATGATTAGTAAGACTATACAGACTGTATATTCATAAAGGGTGAGAAAAATATATCCCTACTGCATCTTAGCGCTAAATATTACTGGTAACTTCTTATGGTCATTAGGCAGAATAGAGAGAGTATTACCTGCCTGATAGGTGCAGAGACGTTACCTGCCTGATAGGTGCAGAGGGATCTATTCCTGCCTAGAGAAAGCAATCAGACAGAGGGATCTATTCCTGCCTAGAGAAAGCAATGAGACAGAGGGATCTATTCCTGCCTAGAGAAAGCAGCCAGACAGAGGGGACGTTACCTGCCTGATAGGTGCAGAGGGATCTATTCCTGCCTAGAGAAAGCAGCCAGACAGAGGGGACGTTACCTGCCTGATAGGTGCAGAGGGATCTATTCCTGCCTAGAGAAAGCAGCAAGACAGAGGGGACGTTACCTGCCTGATAGGTGCAGAGGGATCTATTCCTGCCTAGAGAAAGCAGCCAGACAGAGGGGACGTTAGCTGCCTGATAGGTGCAGAGGGATCTATTCCTGTCTAGAGAAAGCAATGAGACAGAGGGATCTATTCCTGCCTAGAGAAAGCAGCCAGACAGAGGGGACGTTACCTGCCTGATAGGTGCAGAGGGATCTATTCCTGCATAGAGAAAGCAATGAGACAGAGGGATCTATTCCTGCCTAGAGAAAGCAGCCAGACAGAGGGGACGTTACCAGTCTGATAGGTGCAGAGGGATCTATTCCTGCCTAGAAAAAGCAGCCAGACAGAGGGGACGTTACCTGCCTAATAGGTGCAGAGGGATCTATTCCTGTCTAGAGAAAGCAATCAGACAGAGGGATCTACTCCTGCCTAGAGAAAGCAGCCAGACAGAGGGGACGTTACCTGCCTGATAGGTGCAGAGGGATCTATTCCTGCCTAGAGAAAGCAATCAGACAGATGGATCTATTCCTGCCTAGAGAAAGCAATGAGACAGAGGGATCTATTCCTGCCTAGAGAAAGCAGCCAGACAGAGGGGACGTTACCTGCCTGATAGGTGCAGAGGGATCTATTCCTGCCTAGAGAAAGCAGCCAGACAGAGGGGACGTTACCTGCCTGATAGGTGCAGAGGGATCTATTCCTGCCTAGAGAAAGCAGCAAGACAGAGGGGACGTTACCTGCCTGATAGGTGCAGAGGGATCTATTCCTGCCTAGAGAAAGCATCCAGACAGAGGGGACGTTAGCTGCCTGATAGGTGCAGAGGGATCTATTCCTGTCTAGAGAAAGCAATGAGACAGAGGGATCTATTCCTGCCTAGAGAAAGCAGCCAGACAGAGGGGACGTTACCTGCCTGATAGGTGCAGAGGGATCTATTCCTGCCTAGAGAAAGCAATGAGACAGAGGGATCTATTCCTGCCTAGAAAAAGCAGCCAGACAGAGGGGACGTTACCTGCCTGATAGGTGCAGAGGGATCAATTCCTGTCTAGAGAAAGCAATGAGACAGAGGGATCTATTCCTGCCTAGAGAAAGCAATCAGACAGAGGGATCTACTCCTGCCTAGAGAAAGCAGCCAGACAGAGGGGACGTTACCTGCCTGATAGGTGCAGAGGGATCTATTCCTGTCTAGAGAAAGCAATCAGACAGAGGGATCTACTCCTGCCTAGAGAAAGCAGCCAGACAGAGGGGACGTTACCTGCCTGATAGGTGCAGAAGGATCTATTCCTGCCTAGAGAAAGCAGCCAGACAGAGGGGACGTTACCTGCCTGATAGGTGCAGAGGGATCTATTCCTGCCTAGAGAAAGCAATCAGACAGAGGGATCTATTCCTGCCTAGAGGAAGCAATGAGACAGAGGGATCTATTCCTGCCTAGAGAAAGCAGCCAGACAGAGGGGACGTTACCTGCCTGATAGGTGCAGAGGGATCTATTCCTGCCTAGAGAAAGCAATGAGACAGAGGGATCTATTCCTGCCTAGAGAAAGCAGCCAGACAGAGGGGACGTTACCAGTCTGATAGGTGCAGAGGAATCTATTCCTGCCTAGAAAAAGCAGCCAGACAGAGGGGACGTTACCTGCCTGATAGGTGCAGAGGGATCTATTCCTGTCTAGAGAAAGCAATGAGACAGAGGGATCTATTCCTGCCTAGAGAAAGGAGCCAGACAGAGGGGACGTTACCTGTCTGATAGGTGCAGAGGGATCTATTCCTGCCTAGAGAAAGCAATGAGACAGAGGGATCTATTCCTGCCTAGAGAAAGGAGCCAGACAGAGGGGACGTTACCTGCCTGATAGGTGCAGAGGGATCTATTCCTGTCTAGAGAAAGCAATGAGACAGAGGGATCTATTCCTGCCTAGAGAAAGGAGCCAGACAGAGGGGACGTTACCTGCCTGATAGGTGCAGAGGGATCTATTCCTGCCTAGAGAAAGCAATGAGACAGAGGGATCTATTCCTGCCTAGAGAAAGCAATGAGACAGAGGGATCTATTCCTGCCTAGAGAAAGCAGCCAGACAGAGGGGACGTTACCTGCCTGATAGGTGCAGAGGGATCTATTCCTGCCTAGAGAAAGCAGCCAGACAGAGGGATCTATTCCTGCCTAGAGAAAGCAGCCAGACAGAGGGGACGTTACCTGCCTGATAGGTGCAGAGGGATCTATTCCTGCCTAGAGAAAGCAGCCAGACAGAGGGGACGTTACCTGTCTGATAGGTGCAGAGGGATCTATTCCTGCCTAGAGAAAGCAATGAGACAGAGGGATCTATTCCTGCCTAGAGAAAGCAATGAGACAGAGGGATCTATTCCTGCCTAGAGAAAGCAATGAGACAGAGGGATCTATTCCTGCCTAGAGAAAGCAATGAGAAAGCAGCCAGACAGAGGGGACGTTACCTGTCTGATAGTGGCAGAGGGCTCTATTCCTGCCTAGAGAAAGCAGCCAGACAGAGGGGACGTTACCTGCCTGATAGGTGCAGAGGGATCTATTCCTGCCTAGAGAAAGCAGCCAGACAGAGGGGACGTTACCTGCCTGATAGGTGCAGAGGGATCTATTCCTGCCTAGAGAAAGCAGCCAGACAGAGGGGACGTTACCTGCCTGATATGAGCAAAGGGATCTATTCCTGCATAGAGAAAGCAGCCAGACAGAGGGGGACGTTACCTGTCTGATAGGTGCAGAGGGATCTATTCCTGCCTAGAGAAAGCAGCCAGACAGAGGGGACGTTACCTGCCTTATAGGTGCAGAGGGATCTATTCCTGCCTACAGAAAGCAATCAGACAGAGGGATCTATTCCTGCCTAGAGAAAGCAGCCAGACAGAGGGGACGTTACCTGTCTGATAGGTGCAGAGGGATCTATTCCTGCATAGAGAAAGCAGCCAGACAGAGGGGACGTTACCTGTCTGATAGGTGCAGAGGGATCTATTCCTGCCTAGAGAAAGCAGCCAGACAGAGGGGACGTTACCTGCCTGATAGGTGCAGAGGGATCTACTCCTGCCTAGAGAAAGCAGCCAGACAGAGGGGACGTTACCTGCCTGATAGGTGCAGAGGGATCTATTACTGCCTAGAGAAAGCAGCCAGACAGAGGGGACGTTACCTGTCTGATAGGTGCAGAGGGATCTATTCCTGCCTAGAGAAAGCAGCCAGACAGAGGGGACGTTACCTGCCTAATAGGTGCAGAGGGATCTATTACTGCCTAGAGAAAGCAGCCAGACAGAGGGGACGTTACCTGCCTGATAGGTGCAGAGGGATCTATTCCTGCCTAGAGAAAGCAGCCAGACAGAGGGGACGTTACCTGCCTGATAGGAGCAGAGGGATCTATTCCTGCCTAGAGAAAGCAGCCAGACAGAATGGACGTTACCTGCCTGATAGGTGCAGAGGATCTATTCCTGCCTAGAGAAAGCAATCAGACAGAGGGATCTACTCCTGCCTAGAGAAAGCAGCCAGACAGAGGGGACGTTACCTGCCTGATAGGTGCAGAGGGATCTATTCCTGTCTAGAGAAAGCAATCAGACAGAGGGATCTACTCCTGCCTAGAGAAAGCAGCCAGACAGAGGGGACGTTACCTGCCTGATAGGTGCAGAAGGATCTATTCCTGCCTAGAGAAAGCAGCCAGACAGAGGGGACGTTACCTGCCTGATAGGTTCAGAGGGATCTATTCCTGCCTAGAGAAAGCAATCAGAGGGATCTATTCCTGCCTAGAGAAAGCAATGAGACAGAGGGATCTATTCCTGCCTAGAGAAAGCAGCCAGACAGAGGGGACGTTACCTGCCTGATAGGTGCAGAGGGATCTATTCCTGCCTAGAGAAAGCAGCCAGACAGAGGGGACGTTACCTGCCTGATAGGTGCAGAGGGATCTATTCCTGCCTAGAGAAAGCAGCCAGACAGAGGGGACGTTACCTGCCTGATATGAGCAAAGGGATCTATTCCTGCATAGAGAAAGCAGCCAGACAGAGGGGGACATTACCTGTCTGATAGGTGCAGAGGGATCTATTCCTGCCTAGAGAAAGCAGCCAGACAGAGGGGACGTTACCTGCCTGATAGGTGCAGAGGGATCTATTCCTGCCTAGAGAAAGCAATCAGACAGAGGGATCTATTCCTGCCTAGAGAAAGCAGCCAGACAGAGGGGACGTTACCTGTCTGATAGGTGCAGAGGGATCTATTCCTGCATAGAGAAAGCAGCCAGACAGAGGGGACGTTACCTGTCTGATAGGTGCAGAGGGATCTATTCCTGCCTAGAGAAAGCAGCCAGACAGAGGGGACGTTACCTGCCTGATAGGTGCAGAGGGATCTACTCCTGCCTAGAGAAAGCAGCCATACAGAGGGGACGTTACCTGCCTGATAGGTGCAGAGGGATCTATTACTGCCTAGAGAAAGCAGCCAGACAGAGGGGACATTACCTGTCTGATAGGTGCAGAGGGATCTATTCATGCCTAGAGAAAGCAGCCAGACAGAGGGGACGTTACCTGCCTAATAGGTGCAGAGGGATCTATTACTGCCTAGAGAAAGCAGCCAGACAGAGGGGACGTTACCTGCCTGATAGCTGCAGAGGGATCTATTCCTGCCTAGAGAAAGCAGCCAGACAGAGGGGACGTTACCTGCCTGATAGGAGCAGAGGGATCTATTCCTGCCTAGAGAAAGCAGCCAGACAGAGGGGACGTTACCTGCCTGATAGGTGCAGAGGGATCTATTCCTGCCTAGAGAAAGCAATCAGACAGAGGGATCTACTCCTGCCTAGAGAAAGCAGCCAGACAGAGGGGACGTTACCTGCCTGATAGGTGCAGAGGGATCTATTCCTGTCTAGAGAAAGCAATCAGACAGAGGGATCTACTCCTGCCTTGAGAAAGCAGCCAGACAGAGGGGACGTTACCTGCCTGATAGGTGCAGAGGGATCTATTCCTGCCTAGAGAAAGCAGCCAGACAGAGGGGACGTTACCTGCCTGATAGGTGCAGAGGGATCTATTCCTGCCTAGAGAAAGCAATCAGACAGAGGGATCTATTCCTGCCTAGAGAAAGCAATGAGACAGAGGGATCTATTCCTGCCTAGAGAAAGCAGCCAGACAGAGGGGACGTTACCTGCCTGATAGGTGCAGAGGGATCTATTCCTGCCTAGAGAAAGCAGCCAGAGGGGACGTTACCTGCCTGATAGGTGCAGAGGGATCTATTCCTGCCTAGAGAAAGCAGCCAGACAGAGGGGACGTTACCTGCCTGATAGGTGCAGAGGGATCTATTCCTGCCTAGAGAAAGCAGCCAGACAGAGGGGACGTTACCTGCCTGATAGGTGCAGAGGGATCTATTCCTGTCTAGAGAAAGCAATGAGACAGAGGGATCTATTCCTGCCTAGAGAAAGCAGCCAGACAGAGGGGACGTTACCTGCCTGATAGGTGCAGAGGGATCTATTCCTGCCTAGAGAAAGCAATGAGACAGAGGGATCTATTCCTGCCTAGAGAAAGCAGCCAGACAGAGGGGACGTTACCAGTCTGATAGGTGCAGAGGGATCTATTACTGCCTAGAGAAAGCAGCCAGATAGAGGGGACGTTACCTGCCTGATAGGTGCAGAGGGATCTATTCCTGCCTAGAGAAAGCAGCCAGACAGAGGGGACGTTACCTGCCTGATAGGTGCAGAGGGATCTATTCCTGTCTAGAGAAAGCAATGAGACAGAGGGATCTATTCCTGCCTAGAGAAAGGAGCCAGACAGAGGGGACGTTACCTGTCTGATAGGTGCAGAAGGATCTATTCCTGCCTAGAGAAAGCAGCCAGACAGAGGGGACGTTACCTGCCTGATAGGTGCAGAGCGATCTATTCCTGCATAGAGAAAGCAGCCAGACAGAGGGGACGTTACCTGTCTGATAGGTGCAGAGGGATCTATTCCTGTCTAGAGAAAGCAATGAGACAGAGGGATCTATTCCTGCCTAGAGAAAGGAGCCAGACAGAGGGGACGTTACCTGCCTGATAGGTGCAGAGGGATCTATTCCTGTCTAGAGAAAGCAATGAGACAGAGGGATCTATTCCTGCCTAGAGAAAGGAGCCAGACAGAGGGGACGTTACCTGCCTGATAGGTGCAGAGGGATCTATTCCTGCCTAGAGAAAGCAATGAGACAGAGGGATCTATTCCTGCCTAGAGAAAGCAATGAGACAGAGGGATCTATTCCTGCCTAGAGAAAGCAGCCAGACAGAGGGGACGTTACCTGCCTGATAGGTGCAGAGGGATCTATTCCTGCCTAGAGAAAGCAGCCAGACAGAGGGATCTATTCCTGCCTAGAGAAAGCAGCCAGACAGAGGGGACGTTACCTGCCTGATAGGTGCAGAGGGATCTATTCCTGCCTAGAGAATGCAGCCAGACAGAGGGGACGTTACCTGTCTGATAGGTGCAGAGGGATCTATTCCTGCCTAGAGAAAGCAGCCAGACAGAGGGGACGTTACCTGCCTGATAGGTGCAGAGGGATCTATTCCTGCCTAGAGAAAGCAGCCAGACAGAGGGGACGTTACCTGTCTGATAGGTGCAGAGGGATCTATTCCTGCCTAGAGAAAGCAGCCAGGCAGAGGGATCTATTCCTTCCTAGAGAAAGCAGCCAGACAGAGGGGACGTTACCTGTCTGATAGGTGCAGAGGGATCTATTCCTGTCTAGAGAAAGCAATGAGACAGAGGGATCTATTCCTGCCTAGAGAAAGGAGCCAGACAGAGGGGACATTACCTGCATGATAGGTGCAGAGGGATCTATTCCTGTCTAGAGAAAGCAATGAGACAGAGGGATCTATTCCTGCCTAGAGAAAGGAGCCAGACAGAGGGGACGTTACCTGCCTGATAGGTGCAGAGGGATCTATTCCTGCCTAGAGAAAGCAATGAGACAGAGGGATCTATTCCTGCCTAGAGAAAGCAATGAGACAGAGGGATCTATTCCTGCCTAGAGAAAGCAGCCAGACAGAGGGGACGTTACCTGCCTGATAGGTGCAGAGGGATCTATTCCTGCCTAGAGAAAGCAGCCAGACAGAGGGATCTATTCCTGCCTAGAGAAAGCAGCCAGACAGAGGGATCTATTCCTGCCTAGAGAAAGCAGCCAGACAGAGGGGACATTACCTGCCTGATAGGTGCAGAGGGATCTATTCCTGCCTAGAGAACGCAATCAGACAGAGGGGACGTTACCTGCCTGATAGGTGCAGAGGGATCTATTCCTGCCTAGAGAAAGCAGCCAGACAGAGGGGACGTTACCTGCCTGATAGGAGTAGAGGGATCTATTCCTGCCTAGAGAAAGCAACCAGACAGAGGGGACGTTACCTGCCTGATAGGTGCAGAGGGATCTATTCCTGCCTAGAGAAAGCAATGAGACAGAGGGATCTATTCCTGCCTAGAGAAAGCAATGAGACAGAGGGATCTATTCCTGCCTAGAGAAAGCAATGAGACAGAGGGATCTATTCCTGCCTAGAGAAAGCAATGAGACAGAGGGATCTATTCCTGCCTAGAGAAAGCAATGAGACAGAGGGATCTATTCCTGCCTAGAGAAATCAATGAGACAGAGGGATCTATTCCTGCCTAGAGAAAGCAGCCAGACAGAGGGATCTATTCCTGCCTATAGAAAGCAGCCAGACAGAGGGATCTATTCCTGCCTAGAGAAAGCAGCCAGACAGAGGGGACGTTACCTGCCTGATAGGTGCAGAGGGATCTATTCCTGCCTAGAGAAAGCAGCCAGACAGAGGGGACGTTACCTGCCTGATAGGTGCAGAGGGATCTATTCCTGTCTAGAGAAAGCAATGAGACAGAGGGATCTATTCCTGTCTAGAGAAAGCAGCCAGACAGAGGGGACGTTACCTGCCTGATAGGTGCAGAGGGATCTATTCCTGTCTAGAGAAAGCAATGAGACAGAGGGATCTATTCCTGCCTAGAGAAAGCAGCCAGACAGAGGGGATGTTACCTGTCTGATAGGTGCAGAGGGATCTATTCCTGCCTAGAGAAAGCAGCCAGACAGAGGGGACGTTACCTGCCTGATAGGAGCAGAGGGATCTATTCCTGTCTAGAGAAAGCAGCCAGACAGAGGGGACGTTACCTGCCTGATAGGTGCAGAGGGATCTATTCCTGTCTAGAGAAAGCAATGAGACAGAGGGATCTATTCCTGCCTAGAGAAAGCAGCCAGACAGAGGGGATGTTACCTGCCTGATAGGTGCAGAGGGATCTATTCCTGTCTAGAGAAAGCAGCCAGACAGAGGGATCTATTCCTGCCTAGAGAAAGCAGCCAGACAGAGGGGACGGTACCTGCCTGATAGGTGCAGAGGGATCTATTCCTGCCTAGAGAAAGCAGCCAGACAGAGGGGACGTTACCTGTCTGATTGGTGCAGAGGGTTCTATTCCTGCCTAGAGAAAACAGCCAGACAGAGGGATCTATTCCTGCCTATAGAAAGCAGCCAGACAGAGGGATCTATTCCTCCCTAGGGAAAAGAGTCAAACAGAGGGATCTATTCCTATCTAGAATATACAGTCAGACAGGGGGATCTATTCCTGCCTAGAATAAACAGTCAGACAGGGATTTATTCCTGTCTAGAATAAACAGCTAGACGGGGGATCTATTCCTGCCTAGAGAAAGCAGCCAGACAGAGGGATCTATTCCTGCCTAGAGAAAGCAGCCAGAGAGAGGGATCTATTCCTTAGCAAACAAATGGGATTGAGGATCCCTGAAAGAATAATGCACTAATAGCACTCTATGCCCAGACTTATTGGTAGGGGCAAAAAAAGATTTTAAAATTTAACTTTTATTATTTATTTAAAACATGGGTAAACACACACATTTAAAATTGTAGTCTAACCTTGGTAGCTGTATCTTAAGAGCACTATTATCAATCAATCTGGCCTTTAAACCATTATTATTATCTAGTCTCTTCAGTGTAAATGGTACTATTGGTCTCGGTTGCTCTATACCTTGGTAAGTGTGATTTTGCTTAATTCACACCTTACCCGGACAGTAAATTAATATGTTATCTGGTCTCTAGGGTGTCAATATAGTTGAGTGGATATATGTGCTCTTATTTGAATAATTCTGGCTGACGTCACTTGTTACCAAACATAATATAATATGCTTCCCGGACTATTGGACTGTAGAATATGCCAGTGGCTAATTTAAGGTATAATTCTGATTGTGATTCAATATTAATAAAGCTTATATCCAACCTAGGTTGTGGTTGCTTTAAGGGATATGCGCTATTATAATTTGTATTCTGGGGTAATCATGCAGTTCTGCATTATGTAGTCACAACTGTCGTTATTTTGTCATAGACTCCTGTGATTTTAAATCACTCGTAACATCAGTTGCTGAGTTTACTATACCCTCATTGGTGTGCACATCATCCTGTATTTGTATTACTTGAACCACTTCATTTATTATTTGTTCTACACTCAGTAGTTGCAGTTCTCTTATTGGCTGTATATATCGTTCTTTTATGTAATCGTGTGTTTTGCATATACGTTCTGTATTTGTTATCTTAACTTTGTTTTTGAGCCCCCTCAAGCATTTGCATTTAAATGTATTTTGCGCTCATTAGATATGCGCACCATTCATTTTCTTGTTTTGTGATAACTATCGATCTGGATCTATGATATCTCTGATGTGATCGATGTAATTCTATCTCTTTATTAGGCCTTTGATAAAGCCTAAACAGGCGAAACGCGTCAGGGGGGTTGTGTGGGACAATGGGGTCCCTCAATTGTTATGTTTTTTAAAAAAAGTTTAACCTAGCTAAGTGTACTAAGATAATAGTATTTAATAATGTTTGACGGTAATACCGGTAAATAGTGGAGAACTGTGAGGGGATATAGGAGCCTAGCATAAAGACTCAGCCTGATAAACAATGTGCTGACGATTACGATAACAAACAGCACAGTTTGTTACAACTAATTGAAGCGAGCTAAAGATTTAATTATAGAAAGAAAGTATAAATATATAGCTCGCAGCTTCAATTCTATACAGAGATAGACAAACTGTGGATATAAAGAGTGACAAACTCGACTGAAACCACTTGATATAAACCTCACAGCTTCAATTCTATACAGAGATAGACAAACTGTGGATATAAAGAGTGACAAACTCGACTGAAACCACTTGATATAAACCAAACAGGAAAAATAAAAAATAAAAAAGTTCAACAATACTCAAATATATATGCTTATGGAAATATAGACAGCTGTATATATATTTTATAATTTAGTATGTAAGAAAAACGAATGAGGTGTGTATGAATTGAGTGCATGATACGTTGTAACTTAATATAGAATCACAGTTACAAGAGTAAGAACAGTATCGGTCTTTCTGTGGATACCAGAACAGATTACTTAGTAATACTATTCAAATCACATTTGTTGATTGTAGACACAGTTTACCATTTTATCTTAACATTGAAATTGATTAAGAGTCAACCCAAATAGAACATACTTGCCAAATAAAGAGATAGAATTACATCGATCACATCAGAGATATCATAGATCCAGATCGATAGTTATCACAAAACAAGAAAATGAATGGTGCGCATATCTAATGAGCGCAAAATACATTTAAATGCAAATGCTTGAGGGGGCTCAAAAACAAAGTTAAGATAACAAATACAGAACGTATATGCAAAACACACGATTACATAAAAGAACGATATATACAGCCAATAAGAGAACTGCAACTACTGAGTGTAGAACAAATAATAAATGAAGTGGTTCAAGTAATACAAATACAGGATGATGTGCACACCAATGAGGGTATAGTAAACTCAGCAACTGATGTTACGAGTGATTTAAAATCACAGGAGTCTATGACAAAATAACGACAGTTGTGACTACATAATGCAGAACTGCATGATGACCCCAGAATACAAATTATAATAGCGCATATCCCTTAAAGCAACCACAACCTAGGTTGGATATAAGCTTTATTAATATTGAATCACAATCAGAATTATACATTAAATTAGCCACTGGCATATTCTACAGTCCAATAGTCCGGGAAGCATATTATATTATGTTTGGTAACAAGTGACGTCAGCCAGAATTATTCAAATAAGAGCACATATATCCACTCAACTATATTGACACCCTAGAGACCAGATAACATATTAATTTACTGTCCGGGTAAGGTGTGAATTAAGCAAAATCACACTTACCAAGGTATAGAGCAACCGAGACCAATAGTACCATTTACACTGAAGAGACTAGATAATAATAATGGTTTAAAGGCCAGATTGATTGATAATAGTGCTCTTAAGATACAGCTACCAAGGTTAGACTACAATTTTAAATGTGTGTGTTTACCCATGTTTTAAATAAATAATAAAAGTTAAATTTTAAAATCTTTTTTTGCCCCTACCAATAAGTCTGGGCATAGAGTGCTATTAGTGCATTATTCTTTCAGGGATCCTCAATCCCATTTGTTTGCTAATGTGTGTGTAAATTAATGCTAGCACCACTTCTCACAGGAGAAACTTAATAGAGATACTGATATAAAGAGTATCCAAAGAAAAATTTGAATTGGTGAGAAGTTTGCCTGAATAGTGCCCTTGTTACTTTGTGTGGGTAGGGATCTATTCCTCCCTAGGGAAAAGAGCCAGACAGAGGGATCTATTCTTATCTAGAGAAAGCAGCTAGACAGAGGGATCTATTCTTATCTAGAGAAAGCAGCCAGACAGAGGGATCTATTCCTGCCTAGAAAAAGCACCCAGACAGAGGGATCTATTCTTATCTAGAGAAAACAATCAAACAGAGGGATCTATTCCTGCCTAGAGAAAGCAATCAGACAGAGGGATCTATTCCTGCCTAGAGAAAGCAATCAGACAGAGGGATCTATACCTGCCTAGAGAAAGCAGCCAGACAGAGGGATCTATTCCTGCCTAGAGAAAACAGCCAGACAGAGGGATCTATTCCTCCCTAGGGAAAAGAGCCAAACAGAGGGATCTATTCCTATCTAGAATATACAGTCAGACAGGGGGATCTATTCCTGCCTAGAGAAAGCAATCAGACCGAGGGATCTATTCCTGCCTAGAGAAAGCAATGAGACAGAGGGATCTATTCCTGCCTAGAGAAAGCAGCCAGACAGAGGGATCTATTCCTGCCTAGAGAAAGCAGCCAGACAGAGGGGACGTTACCTGCCTGATGGGTGCAGAGGGATCTATTCCTGCCTAGAGAAAGCAGCCAAACAGAGGGGACATTACCTGCCTGATAGGTGCAGAGGGATCTATTCCTGCCTAGAGAAAGCAATGAGACAGAGGGATCTATTCCTGCCTAGAGAAAGCAGCCAGACAGAGGGGACGTTACCTGCCTGATAGGTGCAGAGGGATCTATTCCTGCCTAGAGAAAGCAGCCAGACAGAGGGGACGTTACCTGCCTGATAGGTGCAGAGGGATCTATTCCTGCCTAGAGAAAACAGCCAGACAGAGGGATCTATTCCTGCCTAGAGAAAGCAATCAGACAGAGGGATCTATTCCTGCCTAGAGAAAGCAGCCAGACAGAGGGGACGTTACCTGCCTGATAGGTGCAGAGGGATCTATTCCTGCCTAGAGAAAACAGCCAGACAGAGGGATCTATTCCTGCCTAGAGAAAGCAATCAGACAGAGGGATCTATTCCTGCCTAGAGAAAGCAGCCAGACATGGGGGACGTTACCTGCCTGATAGGTGCAGAGGGATCTATTCCTGCCTAGAGAAAGCAGCCAGACAGAGGGATCTATTCCTGCCTAGAGAAAGCAATGAGACAGAGGGATCTATTCCTGCCTAGAGAAAGCAATGAGAGAGAGGGATCTATTCCTGCCTAGAGAAAGCAATGAGACAGAGGGATCTATTCCTGCCTAGAGAAAGCAATGAGACAGAGGGATCTATTCCTACCTAGAGAAAGCAATGAGACAGAGGGATCTATTCCTGCCTAGAGAAAGCAGCCAGACAGAGGGGACGTTACCTGCCTGATAGGTGCAGAGGGATCTATTCCTGCCTAGAGAAAACAGCCAGACAGAGGGATCTATTCCTGCCTAGAGAAAGCAATCAGACAGAGGGATCTATTCCTGCCTAGAGAAAGCAGCCAGACAGAGGGATCTATTCCTGCCTAGAGAAAGCAATGAGACAGAGGGATCTATTCCTGCCTAGAGAAAGCAATGAGAGAGAGGGATCTATTCCTGCCTAGAGAAAGCAATGAGACAGAGGGATCTATTCCTGCCTAGAGAAAGCAATGAGAGAGAGGGATCTATTCCTGCCTAGAGAAAGCAATGAGACAGAGGGATCTATTCCTGCCTAGAGAAAGCAATGAGACAGAGGGATCTATTCCTGCCTAGAGAAAGCAATGAGACAGAGGGATCTATTCCTGCCTAGAGAAAGCAATGAGAGAGAGGGATCTATTCCTGCCTAGAGAAAGCAATGAGAGAGAGGGATCTATTCCTGCCTAGAGAAAGCAATGAGACAGAGGGATCTATTCCTGCCTAGAGAAAGCAATGAGACAGAGGGATCTATTCCTGCCTAGAGAAAGCAATCAGACAGAGGGGACGTTACCTGCCTGGGATGCCACTGAGAGCAGCCCCAGTCGCAGCAACAATATCTCTGGTCCCACTCTCCAGGTGCCGTCCCTGTGTTTGGACAGAGGAAGGGAGACCCCCTGGTGGAGTTACTGTAAAATTACCCGTGCCTTGGGGACCGCCGTACCGGAGCTCTGCTACAAAACATAATTTATGTAAGAACTTACCTGATAAATTCATTTCTTTCATATTGGCAAGAGTCCATGAGCTAGTGACGTATGGGATATACATTCCTACCAGGAGGGGCAAAGTTTCGCAAACCTTAAAATGCCTATAAATACACCCCTCACCACACCCACAATTCAGTTTAACGAATAGCCAAGAAGTGGGGTGATAAGAAAGGAGCGAAAGCATCAAAAATAAGGAATTGAAATAATTGTGCTTTATACAAAAAAATCATAACCACCACAAAAAGGGTGGGCCTCATGGACTCTTGCTAATATGAAAGAAATGAATTTATCAGGTAAGTTCCTACATAAATTATGTTTTCTTTCATGTACTTAGCAAGAGTCCATGAGCTAGTGACGTATGGGATAGCAGATACCCAAGATGTGGAGCTTCCACGCAAGAGTCACTAGAGAGGGAGGGATAAAATAAAGACAGCCAATCCCGCTGAAAAAAATAATCCACTACCCAAATCAAAAGTTTTGATCTTTATAATGAAAAAAACTGAAATTATAAGCAGACGAATCAAACAGAAACAGCTGCCTGAAGTACTTTTCTACCAAAAACTGCTTCAGAAGAAGAAAACACATCAAAATGGTAGAATTTAGTAAAAGTATGCAAAGAAGACCAAGTTGCTGCTTTGCAAATCTGATCAACAGAAGCTTCATTCCTAAAAGCCCAGGAAGTAGAAACTGACCTAGTAGAATGAGCTGAAATCCTTTGAGGTGGGGATTTACCCGACTCCACATAAGCACGATGAATCAAAGACTTTAACCAAGACGCCAAAGAAATGGCAGAAGCCTTCTGACCTTTCTTGGAACCAGAAAAGATAACAAATAGACTGGAAGTCTTCCTAAAATCTTTAGTAGCTTCAACATAGTATTTCAAAGCTCTAACTACATCCAAAGAATGTAACAATCTTTCCTTAGAATTCTTAGGATTAGAACACAATGAAGGGACAACAATTTCTCTACTAATGATGTTAGAATTCACAACCTTAGGTAAAAATTGAAATGAAGTCCGCAACACCGCCTTATCCTGATGAAAAATCAGAAAAGGAGATTCACAAGAAAGAGCTGATAACTCAGAAACTCTTCTTGCAGAAGAGATGGCCAAAAGGAACAAAACTTTCCAGGAAAGTAATTTAATATCCAGAGAATGCATAGGTTCAAACGGAGGAGCCTGCAAAGCTTTCAAAACCAAATTAAGACTCCAAGGAGGAGAGATTGACTTAATGACAGGTTTGATACGGACCAAAGCCTGTACAAAACAATGAATATCAGGAAGATTAGCAATCTTTCTGTGAAAAAGAACAGAAAGAGCAGAGATTTGTCCTTTCAAAGAACTTTCAGACAAACCTTTATCCAAACCATCCTGAAGAAATTGTAAAATTCTAGGAATTCTAAAAGAATGCCAAGAGAATTTATGAGAAGAACACCAAGAAATGTAAGTCTTCTAAACTCGATGTCATGATTTTGTCCGTTCATGGCCGTGTCACCGCGGCTCCCGGATCTTCTCTGAGTAAATGACGTCACGTTGCTTAGCAACGTGACGCTTCCTCCGACACACCCCTCTGATGACGTCGCCGCTCCTGCCTTTAAACCACGGCGGGAGATCTTACTCGGGGCCCGTTTGTTTGTTCCCCTTGGAGTTTGTGAGTACCATACCAAATTCTGTTTTATATTCCTGTGTACCGACTTCTGCCTGCCTGACCAAGCCTTTTGCCTTAACCCTACTACTGATGTTTGGATACCGACTTCTGCCTGCCTGACCTTGCTTTTGCCTTAACCCTGCTACTGTTATTTGGATACCGACTTCTGCCTGCCTGACCTTGATTTTGCCTTATTCTACTACTGATGTTTGGATGCCGACTACTGCCTGCCTGACCTTGCTTATGCCTTTCTGTTTATTATAAGCCTGCTTAAAGGGACATTTACTTTCAAGCTGCAAAAGAGAACTTTGCCTTTCTGTTTGTTATAAGCCTGCTTAAAAGGACATTTACTTTCAAGCTGCAAAAGAGAACTTTGCCTTTCTGTTTGTTATAAGCCTGCTTAAAGGGACATTTACTTTCACAAGCTGCAAAAGAGAGCTTAGCCTTTGTGTTTGTTATAAGCCTGCTTAAAGGGACATTTACTTTCAAGCTGCAAAAGAGAACTTTGTCTTTCTGTTGGTTGCAAACCTGCTTAAAGGGTCTTTTACTTTTTCAAGCTGCAAGAGAGAACTTTTCCTTTCTGTTACAAGCCTGCTTAAAGGGATATTTTCAAAACTCAAATAAGAGCATTATCTTTGTATTTTTCTAACCAGCTTAAAGGGACATTTTTTCCTTTGTGGCTTCCTTGCATACTGGAACAATTATTATTTTTGTTACCATTCTCATCTGTTTCCTGAGTGGGTCACGTCCTGGTTATTTCTCAGTGTGCTAGCGTGTGCTTTCTATTCACGCTAGCAGTTGGGTTGCATCCCGGACTGATTCCTAAACGGCTGACATTACAAACGGGCCATAAATGGACCCCACTGAATTATCCATGGCCGTGGCTCACCAGGGACAGCTATTGGGATCTCATGCCACCCACTTGCAGTCTCTGGACACTAAACTTGATCAAATAACTGCTCTATTACAAAATTTGGTTGCTACTGCACCTCCCAATCCTAATCCCAATCCTAATCCTATTGAGGCATTACCTCCTTCGATTCCTAACAATCAGTCTCAGGTACAACTGAGTCCCAGGATACCTCTTCCGGATAAATATGATGGGAATCCTGAAGAATGTAGAGGCTTTTTGAATCAATGCCGTCTCCATTTCCGGAATAGCCCTACTCTTTTTGCTACTCCCTCTTCTAGAATCACATTTCTTATTTCCTTAATGAAAGGAAAAGCCTTGGCTTGGGTATCACCTTTGCTAGAAAAGAATGACCCTATACTTTTGGATGTTGATACATTTCTCTCTATGTTTTCAAATGTATTTGATAAACCTGGAAGGTCATCTGCTGCTGAAGCCACTCTCTTGGATTTACGTCAAGGTAGTCAACCAGTTTCTCAATACGCTATTGAGTTCCGCACCCTTGCCTCTGAAACTACTTGGAATCAGGGAGCTCTTAGAGCCGCTTTTCGAAAAGGACTTTCTGAGCGACTCAAGGATGAATTAGTGTATCGGGAACTTCCAGAATCCTTAGAAGCCTTAATAAATCTTTGTATCAGTCTTGACGCCAGATTTCGTGAACGCCAACAAGAAAAGGATAGAACACAGAGGTCTTCAACTCGAACTCCTTTTCGTTTGGCTCCTCGTTTTTCTAATCCAGTCACTCCTGCCTCTCCTACTCCTGATCAGGCTGAACCCATGGAAGTGGGAAGTATAAAATTAACTGAGACTGAACGCTTGAGAAGACGGACTCTTGGCTTGTGTTTGTACTGTGGCCTTAAAGGGCATTTATTAAGGGATTGTCCTACTAGGCCAGTAAAAGCCAGGGCTTAACTCTAGTCCAGGGAACTGAGTTAAGCCAAAACAGTTGTCATTCCCTATACAAGAAACTTTTTGCTCCAGTAACCCTTCAAATTGGACATAGTAAGATTCATACCCAAGCTCTTATCGATTCTGGTGCTGGAGGAGTGTTCATTGACTCTACATTCGTCTCTACTCACTCTATACCCTTACTAAAGAAAGAGTATTCAATTTCAGTCTCTACGGTCAGTGGAGATCCTTTGGGTTCTGGATATATTCAGTTTGCTACTCAACCCTTACTTCTCACCGTAGGAATACTTCATTCCGAGACAATTTGTTTTGATGTCATTCCCACTCCTCAATTTCCCGTTATCTTGGGACTACCCTGGCTTCAAGTTCACAATCCTACTTTTTCTTGGACTTTCGGTGAACTCACCTCCTGGGGATCTACATGCCAGACTAAATGTCTTCAAAAGATCACCAAGTTACCACTCACTATTGCTCTCACTATCGAAACTCCGGACTCCCTACCTATGCCTTATCATGACTTTGTGGATGTTTTCTCCAAAAAAGAAGCTGAACGTCTTCCTCCTCACCGCCCTTTTGATTGCCCCATTGATCTCCTTCCCGGGGCTACCTATCCTCGAGGCAAGACATATCCACTTTCTAAACCTGAAAACATGGCTTTGGAAGAATATATTAAAGACAATTTGGCTAGAGGATTTATTCGACCCTCCTCTTCCCCTGTAGGGGCTGGTTTCTTTTTTGTAGGAAAAAAAGGATGGCGGATTAAGACCCTGTATTGATTACAGAGGATTAAATCAGATTACCATCAAGAACAGTTATCCTCTACCCCTTATTCCTGAACTTTTTACTTATCTTCAGGGAGCCACCATATTCACCAAACTTGATCTACGTGGTGCATACAATCTGATCCGTATACGCAAAGGAGATGAGTGGAAGACTGCTTTTAACACTCGATTTGGGCATTACGAATATCTGGTCATGCCCTTCGGGCTATGCAATGCTCCGGCGGTTTTCCAACATTTTGTAAACGAGATCTTTCGTGATTTTTTGAATATCTTTGTCATCATATACCTTGACGATATTTTAATTTTTTCTCAGAACCACCAAGATCATGTGCACCACGTCAAGAAAGTACTTCAACGTTTAAGAGATTTCCATCTGTTTGCTAAACTGGAGAAATGTTCTTTCCATCAAAAATCCATACCCTTTCTGGGTTATGTAATATCGGCATCTGGATTTGAAATGGATCCTACTAAACTTTCTGCCATCTTGGATTGGCCTAGACCTGATTCTTTGAAGGCTTTACAACGTTTTCTGGGCTTCGCCAACTACTACAGGAAGTTCATCAAGGATTTTGCTACTATTACTTCTCCCCTTACTTCTCTCACTAGAAAAGGACAAAACTGTAAAAGATGGCCTCCTGAGGCTATAGAAGCTTTTGAGTCTCTCAAAGAAGCTTTTTCCTCTGCACCTATTCTCCGTCACCCAAATCCAGATTTTCAGTTTATCCTGGAAGTTGATGCTTCCTCTGTTGCTGCTGGAGCTGTTCTGTCTCAACGAATACCGGAGACTGGAAGGATTCATCCTGTTGCTTTTTTCTCTAAAAAATTCACTCCTTCTGAATTTAACTATGATGTAGGGAATAAAGAGTTGCTTGCCATCAAAATGGCCTTGGATGAATGGAGGCATTGGTTGGAAGGTACTTCTTTGCCATTTACCATACTCACTGATCATAAGAACCTTCTTTATCTTCAAACGGCCAAACGATTGAATTCCAGGCAAGCACGCTGGTCATTATTTTTCTCCCGGTTTCACTATAATTTGTCTTACATACCTGGTTCAAAAAATATTAAAGCAGACGCCCTTTCCAGACAATTTCAAGATACCCCAGTTCCTGAGTCTGGTACCATTCTCCAACCTCATGAAGTCATAGCCCAGCTAACAACTTCTTGGTTACAAGATTTACAGTCTGCTCAAAGGAATATTCCTTTGTCCTGTAAACCTCCCGATGGTTTACTCTTTGTTCCTGAACGCCTTCGTTCCAAGATTCTATTTTAGGCTCATGATAGTCCCCTTTCTGGACATCCTGGCATCAGTATTACCACTCGAAATCTCAAACAGCATGTCTGGTGGCCTACTCTCTCTCAAGATGTTAAGGATTACGTCTCAGTATGCACACAATGTGCCATGAACAAAACTCCTCGCCAACTTCCTTCAGGGTTGCTTCAACCATTGCCCATACCTCATCAGCCTTGGACTCATGTATCCATGGACTTCATTACCGACCTTCCCTTGTCAGCTGGAAACAATACTATTTGGGTGGTGGTCGACAGGTTCTCTAAGACTGCTCATTTTGTACCCTTACCAGGATTACCATCTGCCAAAAGACTCTCTGAACTTTTTATTTCACATATTGTAAGAATCCATGGATTTCCTCTAGATATTGTTTCAGATAGAGGGGTACAGTTTGTTTCTCGATTTTGGAGATCACTTTGTAAACATTTTGGAACTACAATATCCCTGTCTACTTCTCATCATCCACAATCTAACGGCCAGACTGAAAGGGTAAACCAGTGTCTTGAAACATATCTTAGACATTATGTGGATCATTATCACTCTAACTGGACTTCTTACCTTCCTTTGGCTGAATTGGCTCATAATGCCCGGTACAATTCCTCCCTTCAGACCTCTCCGTTTCATGCGGCTTACGGATATCAGCCCAGAACATTTCCTTTGCATACTTCTTCCACAGTAAATCCTGCTTCTGATCTTACTGCCCGAAGATTAACTCGACATTGGAGGAGAATACATCGTATCCTTTCTGTAGCTTCTAAACGTTACAAGTTCTTTTCAGATCTTCGACGGAAGAAGGCTCCCAAGTATCGCCCTGGTGATAAAGTTTGGATTTCCTCTCGTTTTCTTCGCCTGAAACAACCTTCTAACAAATTGGGACCACGATACGTGGGTCCTTTCCGAATACTGGGTCAGGTGTGTTCCACTGCTTATCGGGTAGCTTTACCCAAGACTCTCAAAGTCCATCCGGTATTCCACGTTTCTCTTCTAAAACCTATGATGACTAACAGGTATTCTAAACCTTTTTCTAAACCTCCACCTCTATTTGTGCATGGACACCCTGAGTTTGAGATCAGCCATATTCTGGATTCCAAGCTTCGTGGCAAGAAATTGTATTATCTCATTCATTGGAAAGGTTATCCAGTCACGGAACGATCTTGGGAACCGGCTCATCAGGTAAATGCTCCTACTTTAATCAAGGCCTTCCACAAGACTCATCCTGATAGGCCTGGTCCTGTCCCCCGGAGGGGTCCTTGAGGAGGGGGGTGCTGTCATGATTTTGTCCGTTCATCGCCGTGTCACCGCGGCTCCCGGATCTTCTCTGAGTAAATGACGTCACGTTGCTTAGCAACGTGACGCTTCCTCCGACACACCCCTCTGATGACGTCGCCGCTCCTGCCTTTAAACCACGGCGGGAGATCTTACTCGGGGCCCGTTTGTTTGTTCCCCTTGGAGTTTGTGAGTACCATACCAAATTCTGTTTTATATTCCTGTGTACCGACTTCTGCCTGCCTGACCAAGCCTTTTGCCTTAACCCTACTACTGATGTTTGGATACCGACTTCTGCCTGCCTGACCTTGCTTTTGCCTTAACCCTGCTACTGTTATTTGGATACCGACTTCTGCCTGCCTGACCTTGATTTTGCCTTATTCTACTACTGATGTTTGGATGCCGACTACTGCCTGCCTGACCTTGCTTATGCCTTTCTGTTTATTATAAGCCTGCTTAAAGGGACATTTACTTTCAAGCTGCAAAAGAGAACTTTGCCTTTCTGTTTGTTATAAGCCTGCTTAAAAGGACATTTACTTTCAAGCTGCAAAAGAGAACTTTGCCTTTCTGTTTGTTATAAGCCTGCTTAAAGGGACATTTACTTTCACAAGCTGCAAAAGAGAGCTTAGCCTTTGTGTTTGTTATAAGCCTGCTTAAAGGGACATTTACTTTCAAGCTGCAAAAGAGAACTTTGTCTTTCTGTTCGTTGCAAACCTGCTTAAAGGGTCTTTTACTTTTTCAAGCTGCAAGAGAGAACTTTGCCTTTCTGTTACAAGCCTGCTTAAAGGGATATTTTCAAAACTCAAATAAGAGCATTATCTTTGTATTTTTCTAACCAGCTTAAAGGGACGTTTTTTCCTTTGTGGCTTCCTTGCATACTGGAACAATTATTATTTTTGTTACCATTCTCATCTGTTTCCTGAGTGGGTCACGTCCTGGTTATTTCTCAGTGTGCTAGCGTGTGCTTTCTATTCACGCTAGCAGTTGGGTTGCATCCCGGACTGATTCCTAAACGGCTGACACTCGATAATAAATCTTTCTAGATACAGATTTACGAGCCTGTAACATAGTATTAATCACTGAGTCAGAGAAACCTCTATGACTAAGTATTAAGCATTCAATCTTTATACCTTCAAATTTAATGATTTGAGATCCTGATGGAAAAATGGACCTTGAGATAGAAGGTCTGGCCTTAATGGAAGTGTCCAAGGTTGGCAACTGGCCATCCGAACGAGATCCACAAACCAAAACCTGTGTGGCCATGCTGGAGCCACCAACAGTACAAATGAACGCTCCATTAGAATTTTGGAAATTACTTTTGGAAGAAGAACTAGAGGCAGAAAGATATAAGCAGGATGGTAATTCCAAGGAAGCGACAACGCATCCACTGCTTCCGCCTGAGGATCCCTGGATCTGGACAGATACCTGGGAAGTTTCTTGTTTAGATGAGAGGCCATCAGATCTATTTCTGGAAGACCCCAGATTTGAACAATCTGAAGAAAAACCTCTGGATGAAGAGACCATTCGCCCGGATATAACGTCTGGCGACTGAGATAATACGTTTCCCAATTGTCTACACCTGGGATGTGAACCACAGAAATTAGACAGGGGCTGGATTCCGCCCATACAAGTATCCGAGATACTTCTTTCATTGCTTGAGGACTGTGAGTCCCACCTTGATGATTGACATATGCCACGGTTGTGACATTGTCTGTTTGAAAACAAATAAACGATTCTCTCTTCAGAAGAGGCCAAAACTGAAGAGCTCTGAAAATCGCACGGAGTTCCAAAATGTTGATTGGTAATCTCGCCTGCTGAGATTCCCAAACCCCCTGCACTGTCAGAGATCCCCATACAGCTCCCCAACCTGATAGACTCGCATCTGTTGAGATCACAGTCCAGGTTGGATGAACAAAAGAGGCCCCTTGAAATAAACGATGGTGATCCATCCACCAAGTTAGAGATGATCGAACATTGGGATTTAAGGATATTAATTGTGATATCCTTGTATAATCCCTGCACCACTGGTTCAGCATATAAAGCTGGAGTGGTCTCATGTGAAAACGAGCAAAAGGGATCGCGTCTGATGCAGCAGTCATAAGATCTAGAATTTCCATGTATAATGCTACCGAAGGGAACAATTGAGACTGAAGGTTTCGACAGGCTGAAACCAATTTCAGACGTCTCTTTTCTGTCAGAGACAAAGTCATGGACACTGAATCTATTTGGAAACCTAAAAAGGTTACTCTTGTCTGAGGAATCAAGGAACTCTTTGGTAAATTGATCTTCCAACCATGTCTTTGAAGAAACAACACAAGTTGATTCGTATGAGATTCTGCAGAATGTAAAGACTGAGCAAGTGCCAAGATATCGTACAAATAAGGAAATACCGCAATACCCTGTTCTCTGATTACAGAGAGAAGGGCACCGAGAACCTTTGAAAAGATCCTTGGAGCTGTTGCTAGGCCAAATGGAAGAGCAATAAACTGGTAATGCTTGTCTAGAAAAGAGAATCTCAGAAACTGATAGTGATCTGGATGAATTAGAATATGAAGATATGCATCCTGTAAGTCTATTGTAGACATATATTGCCCTTGCTGAACAAAAGGCAGAATAGTTCTTATAGTCACCATTTTGAATGTTGGTATCCTTACATAACGATTCAATATTTTTAGGTCCAAAACTGGTCTGAAAGACTTCTCTTTCTTTGGAACAATGAATAGATTTGAATAAAACCCCAGACCCTGTTCCAGAACTGGAACCCTTGTGAAACAATGTTCTGAATCCAAAGATTGTGAAACGAATTGATCCAAACATCTTTGAAAAATCGTAACCTGCCCCCTACCAGCTGCGCTGGAATGAGGGCCGCACCTTCATGCGGATTTAGGAGCTGGTTTTGACTTTCTAAAAGGCTTGGATTTATTCCAGACTGGAGAAGGTTTCCAACCGGAAACTGTTCCTTTAGGGGAAGGGTCAGGCTTCTGCTCCTTACTCTGACGAAAGGAACGAAAACGATTAGCAGCCCTATATTTACCTTTAGATTTTTTGCCCTGGGGCAAAAAGGCTCCCTTCCCCCCATTAACAGTTGAAATTATTGAATCCAACTGAGAACCAAACAACTTATTACCTTGGAAAGAGAGAGAAAGCAAAGTTGACTTAGAAGTCATGTCTACATTCCAAGATTTAAGCCATCAACTCTAATGATATCAAAAATGACATCACAGACAAAGTTATTAGCATGTTGAAGAAGTTTAACAATGCTATAAGCATTATTGTCTGTCACTTGTTGCGCTAAAGCCTCCAACCAGAAAGTTGAAGCTGCAGCAACATCAGCCAAAGAGATAGCAGGTCTAAGTAGATTACCTGAACATAAATAAGCTTTTCTTAAAAGAGATTCAATTTTCCTATCTAAAGGATCTTTAAACGAAGTGCTATCTGCCGTAGGCACAGGGTACAATTTCTTAAACCTTGGAGAAGGAGTAAATGAAGTACCCAGACTATCCCATTCCCTAGCAATCACATCTGAGATAGCATCAGGAACTGGAAAAACTTCCGGAATTAACACATGAGGTTTATAAACCGAATTTAAACGTTTAGCAGTTTTAGTATCAAGAGGACTGGACTCCTCCATGTCTAATGCAATCAAAACTTCTTTAAGTAATGAACGAATAAACTCCATTTTAAATAAATATGAAGATTTATCAGTATCAATATCTGGGGAAGAATCCTCTGAACCAGAAAAATCCTCATCAGAAACAGATAAGTCAGAATGATGGCGGTCACCTAAAAATTCATCTGAAATGTGAGAAGTTTTAAAAGACCTTTTACGTTTACTGGAAGGAGGAATAACAGACAGAGCCTTCCTAATAGAATTAGAAACAAATTCTTTAACATTAACAGGAACATCCTGAACACTAGATGTTGAAGGAACAACAACAGATAAAGGATTATTACTAATGGAGACACAATCTGTATTGGAAAGTTTATCATGACAACTTGCACAAACTACAGCTGGAGGAACAGTTACCACAAGTTTACAACATATGCACTTAACTTTGGTAGAACCAGCATCAGGCAGCGTCTGTCCACTAGTGGGTTGAGATCCAGGGTCAGGATGAGACATCTTGCAACATGTAATAGAAAAAACAACATATAAAGCAAAATTATCAAATTCCTTAAATGACAGTTTCAGGAATGGGAAAGAATGCAAAATAATAAGCTTCTAGGAACCAGAAGCAATGAAAGAGAAATGTTTAAATAATGTGAGTAAAAAAGTGAGACAAAAAAAAAAGACGCCCACATTTTTTGGCGCCAAGATTATTGGCGCCAAATACAATACCCATATTTTTTGGCGCCAAAAATGACGCCACATTCTCTGACGTCGAAAACGACGCCCATATTTTTTGGCGCAAAAAAATGTCTGAATACGCATACGTCAAAGAAAACGTTTAGACAAAATACAACTTCCGGCGTCAATTACGGTGCCGGAAGTGAGAAAACAATTTTTTTTGCACCAAAAAGTTTGCGCCAAAAAATGACGTAATAAAAAGAAACATTTTCTGCCCCCGCAAGCCTAACAGCACGCAGGAAAAAATGGTCAAATAAAAAATTTTCAAGGTAAGAAAAAATAAATTGAAAGCATTATCCCAATAATGAAACTGACAGTCTGTATTAAAAAGGAATACTGATTATCCTGAATCAAGGCAAATATAAGTTTATAGACATATATTTAGAACTTTACATATAAAGTGCCCAACCATAGCTCAGAGTGTCACAAAAAATAAGACTTACTTACCCCAGGACACTCATCTACATATAGTAGATAGCCAAACCAGTACTGAAACGAGAATCAGTAGAGGTAATGGTATATAAGAGTTTATCGTCGATCTGAAAAGGGAGGTAGGAGAAGAAATCTCTACGACCGATAACAGAGAACCTATGAAATAGATCCCCTAGAGGAAGACCATTGTATTCAAATAGGCAATACTCCCTTCACATCCCTCTGACATTCACTGCACTCTGAGAGGAAAACCGGGCTTCAACCTGCTGCGAAGCGCATATCAACGTAGAATCTAGCACAAACTTACTTCACCACCTCCATAGGAGGCAAAGTTTGTAAAACTGAATTGTGGGTGTGGTGAGGGGTGTATTTATAGGCATTTTAAGGTTTGGGAAACTTTGCCCCACCTGGTAGGAATGTATATCCCATACGTCACTAGCTCATGGACTCTTGCTAATTACATGAAAGAAATATAAATTCATATTTAAAAATAAAAACATAATTTTCTTCTATGTAAAGAACAGTGGAATATAAATTATTTCTAACTCACTTTGGGTTTAGCGCAGTTGACCTAATGCTGTGTTAGGTTAGCGCACGAGCGATAACTGTTAGTTTTGTAGCGAGCCCCATAGTTAGCGCACTTGCGATATCCAAAATCCTGAAGTTAGTGCATTGGACTTTTGCTCAAGCACTAACTTTTTACTTTAAACTTGTAATACGCGCTAGAACTCTCTGCAATAAAGCGAAAAAAGTAATTTAGTGCAGCACTTGTCATCTGAGAATGATAAAATACACATTTCACACATAAGTAACATGTAAAGAGGGCAGAATAAATAAAGTCAATTGCAATTTCTTTTATTACACATAACTAAATATTACTTCTGTCCCTTTAAAGGGACATAATACTCATATGCTAAATCACTTGAAACTGATGCAGTATAGCTGTAAAAAGCGGACAGGAAAATATCACCTGAGCATCTCTATTTAAAAAAGGAAGATATTTTACCTCACAATCTCCTCAACTCACCAGATTAAGTGTAATGTAAAAAGTTATACTCGGCTGCTCCCAGCTGCAGGTAAAAAAATAAATGAAGAAATGAAAAGCAGCCAATCAGCATCAGCAGTGCTGAGGTCATGAACTCTTACTGTGATCTCATGAGATTTCATAGTAAACTTCCTTACACTGAATAGGGAAATAATTTGAGTGTGCATGTAAGCTCGCTCCTTCGGCTGTCCCGGAACAGACATACTGATTTGCTGCTTAGAAGTCCTTTACAATGGGATGTGGCTACTGAGGAACTTTTGAGGTAAACTATCTCTTTTTTACATAGAGATGTTCAGGTGATATTTTCTAGTCAGCTTTTTACAGCTATGCTGCAGCACTTTCAAGTGTTTGCACATTTGGGTATCATGGACCTTTAAGTTCACCTCTAGAGAGAGTCTGAATTTAAAGAATATACAGAGTTCTAAGCAGTAAAAGACCTAAAAAAAACCCCCAGAAAGTTCCGTAGAAAATATGAAGTGCAGCATGAGATTTACGTGTATTTTATAGACAGAGCATCGGTTACGTAGCACCAGGATGACGCAATGTCTAGTGTAAAGGTCACGCACACGTACGCAGCCCTGACAAGAGAACTCTGAACCTTAATGACACAGCCAATAAACAAATAAGTTACTTTTATTTTCTTAGCATAAACCAGAATGATTGTAAATTATTAAGGCACTGAACATGAAATATTAAGCACTGCTAAGGATTAAATACATTTAGGGTACAGCAGAAAGCGATCAGGGTCAGCTGGGAGCCATCTCATTGGTTCTGACGTTTATTCCTCATTGTGACCAACGCAATACCAGCGAAAACAGCCAGAGCGCCGGCGCCTACAGCACTGTACATGATGGCGTTATCCACCTGCACAGAAGGGAATGATAAATATAATCACAGCCAATAACCATACTGTGCTTAACTCCACCCCACAAAACATATGTACCCCCCTCACACACTGCGCTGTACCCAGCCCCCCCTCACACACTGCGCTGTGCCCAGCCCCCCTCACACACTGCGCTGTGCCCAGCTCCCCTCACACACTGTGCTGTACCCAGCTCCCCTCACACACTGTGCTGTACCCAGCTCCCCTCACACACTGCGCTGTGCCCAGCCCCCCTCACACACTGCGCTGTGCCCAGCTCCCCTCACACACTGCGCTGTGCCCAGACCCCCTCACACACTGCGCTGTGCCCAGCCCCCCTCACACACTGCGCTGTGCCCAGCTCCCCTCACACACTGCGCTGTGCCCAGCTCCCCTCACACACTGCGCTGTGCCCAGCTCCCCTCACACACTGCGCTGTGCCCAGCTCCCCTCACACACTGCGCTGTGCCCAGCTCCCCTCACACACTGCGCTGTGCCCAGCTCCCCTCACACACTGCGCTGTGCCCAGCTCCCCTCACACACTGCGCTGTACCCAGCTCCCCTCATACACTGCGCTGTGCCCAGCTCCCCTCACACACTGCGCTGTGCCCAGCTCCCCTCACACACTGCGCTGTGCCCAGCTCGCCTCACACACTGCGCTGTACCCAGCTCGCCTCACACACTGCACTGTACCCAGCTCGCCTCACACACTGCGCTGTACCCAGCTCGCCTCACACACTGCGCTGTACCCAGCTCGCCTCACACACTGCGCTGTACCCAGCACCCCTCACACCCCTGTAGGCACGTGCACACAAACTGTACCTGATCAGATAAACAGTCACCATATCTCAGATTGGTCACAAAGTGCTCACAGTTGCCACTGGTTACACTATAGGGCATCTGCTTGCCCACCTCCTCCAGCGCAGCTTGTACAACTTTCCCTGGGGGGTTTGGCGATCTCTTTTTATCGTATTTATTATTAACTCTGTATTTACAGCCACAAGCAGCTTTATCCAAACGGTCCTTTCTCACAGCCGCTGTAGCTCCAAATGCTGAAGAGAAACTGCTGAAACCTTCCTGATCTGAGATCACAGGTGAAATAGTGTAAGTTGTATATCCCTGTATCTGTAACATTACTATATATCCCTGTATCAGTAACATTACTATATATCCCTGTATCTGTAGCATTATTATATATCCCTGTATCTGTAGCATTACTATATATCCCTGTATCTGTAGCATTACTATATATCCCTGTATCAGTAACATTACTATATATCCCTCTATCTGTAACATTACTATATATCCCTGTATCTGTAGCATTATTATATATCCCTCTATCTGTAGCATTACTATGTATCCCTGTATCTGTAGCATTACTATATATCCCTGTATCTGTAGCATTATTATATATCCCTGTATCTGTAACATTATTATATGTCCCTGTATCTGTAGCATTACTATATATCCCTGTATCTGTAGCATTACTATATATCCCTGTATCTGTAGCATTACTATATATCCCTGTATCTGTAGCATTACTATATATCCCTGTATCTGTAGCATTACTATATATCCCTGTATCTGTAGCATTACTATATATCCCTGTATCTGTAGCATTACTATATATCCCTGTATCTGTAGCATTACTATATATCCCTGTATCTGTAGCATTACTATGTATCACTGTATCTGTAGCATTATTATATGTCCCTGTATCTGTAGCATTACTATGTATCACTGTATCTGTAGCATTATTATATGTCCCTGTATCTGTAACATTACTATATATCCCTGTATCTGTAGCATTATTATATGTCCCTGTATCTGTAACATTACTATATATCCCTGTATCAGTAACATTACTATATATCCCTGTATCTGTAGCATTATTATATATCCCTGTATCTGTAGCATTACTATATATCCCTGTATCTGTAGCATTACTATATATCCCTGTATCAGTAACATTACTACATATCCCTCTATCTGTAACATTACTATATATCCCTGTATCTGTAGCATTATTATATATCCCTCTATCTGTAGCATTACTATGTATCCCTGTATCTGTAGCATTACTATATATCCCTGTATCTGTAGCATTATTATATATCCCTGTATCTGTAGCATTATTATATATCCCTGTATCTGTAGCATTACTATATATCCCTGTATCTGTAGCATTATTATATATCCCTGTATCTGTAGCATTACTATATATCCTTGTATCTGTAGCATTATTATATATCCCTGTATCTGTAGCATTACTATATGTCCCTGTATCTGTAGCATTACTATATATCCTTGTATCTGTAACATTACTATATATCCCTGTATCTGTAGCATTACTATATATCCTTGTATCTGTAACATTACTATATATCCCTGTATCTGTAGCATTACTATTTATCCCTGTATCTGTAGCATTACTATATATCCCTGTATCTGTAGCATTACTATATATCCCTGTATCTGTAACATTACTATATATCCCTGTATCTGTAACATTACTATATATCCCTGTATCTGTAGCATTACTATATATCCCTGTATCTGTAGCATTATTATATATCCCTCTATCTGTAGCATTACTATATATCCCTGTAGCATTATTATATATCCCTGTATCTGTAGCATTACTATATATCCCTGTATCTGTAGCATTATTATATATCCCTGTATCTGTAGCATTACTATATATCCCTGTATCTGTAGCATTATTATATATCCCTGTATCTGTAGCATTACTATATATCCCTGTATCTGAAGCATTACTATATATCCCTGTATCTGTAGCATTACTATATATACCTGTATCTGTAGCATTATTATATATCCCTGTATCTGTAACATTACTATATATCCCTGTATCTGTAGCATTACTATATATACCTGTATCTGTAGCATTACTATATATCCCTGTATCTGTAGCATTATTATATATCCCTGTATCTGTAACATTACTATATATCCCTGTATCTGTAGCATTACTATATATCCCTGTATCTGTAGCATTAATATATATCCCTGTATCTGTAACATTACTATATATCCCTGTATCTGTAGCATTATTATATATCCCGGTATCTGTAGCATTACTATATATCCCTGTATCTGTAGCATTACTATATATCCCTGTATCTGTAGCATTACTATATATCCCTGTATCTGTAGCATTACTATATATCCCTGTATCTGTAGCATTACTATATATCCCTGTATCTGTAGCATTACTATATATCCCGGTATCTGTAGCATTAGTATATATCCCGGTATCTGTAGCATTAGTATATATCCCTGTATCTGTAGCATTATTATATATCCCTGTATCTGTAGCATTATTATATATCCCTGTATCTGTAACATTACTATATATCCCTGTATCTGTAGCATTACTATATATCCCTGTATCTGTAGCATTAATATATATCCCTGTATCTGTAACATTACTATATATCCCTGTATCTGTAGCATTATTATATATCCCGGTATCTGTAGCATTACTATATATCCCTGTATCTGTAGCATTATTATATATCCCTGTATCTGTAGCATTACTATATATCCCTGTATCTGTAGCATTATTATATATCCCTGTATCTGTAGCATTACTATATATCCCTGTATCTGTAGCATTACTATATATCCCTGTATCTGTAGCATTATTATATATCCCGGTATCTGTAGCATTACTATATATCCCTGTATCTGTAGCATTACTATATATCCCTGCATCTGTAGCATTATTATATATCCCTGTATCTGTAACATTATTATATATCCCTGTATCTGTAGCATTACTATATATCCCTGTATCTGCAGCATTACTATATATCCCGGTATCTGTAGCATTACTATATATCCCTGTATCTGTAGCATTACTATAAATCCCTGTATCTGTAGCATTACTATATATCCCTGTATCTATAGCATTATTATATATCCCTGTATCTGTAGCATTACTATATATCCCTGTATCTGTAGCATTACTATATATCCCTGTATCTGTAGCATTACTATATATCCCTGTATCTGTAGCGTTATTATATATCCCTGTATCTGTAGCATTATTATATATCCCTGTATCTGTAGCATTACTATATATCCCTGTAGCATTACTATATATCCCTGTATCTGTAGCATTACTATATATCCCTGTATCGGTAGCATTATTATATATCCCTGTATCTGTAGCATTACTATATATCCCTGTATCTGTAGCATTACTATATATCCCTGTATCTGTAGCATTACTATATATCCCTGTATCTGTAGCATTACTATATATCCCTGTATCTGTAGCATTACTATATATCCCTGTATCTGTAGCATTACTATATATCCCGGTATCTGTAGCATTAGTATATATCCCTGTATCTGTAGCATTATTATATATCCCTGTATCTGTAGCATTATTATATATCCCTGTATCTGTAACATTACTATATATCCCTGTATCTGTAGCATTACTATATATCCCTGTATCTGTAGCGTTACTATATATCCCTGTATCTGTAGCATTAGTATATATCCCTGTATCTGTAGCATTATTATATATCCCTGTATCTGTAGCATTATTATATATCCCTGTATCTGTAGCATTAGTATATATCCCTGTATCTGTAGCATTACTATATATCCCTGTATCTGTAGCATTACTATATATCCCTGTATCTGTAGCATTACTATATATCCCTGTATCTGTAGCATTACTATATATCCCTGTATCTGTAGCATTACTATATATCCCTGTATCTGTAGCATTACTATATATCCCTGTATCTGTAGCATTACTATATATCCCTGTATCTGTAGCATTACTATATATCCCTGTATCTGTAGCATTACTATATATCCCTGTATCTGTAGCATTATTATATATCCCTGTATCTGTAGCATTACTATATATCCCTGTATCTGTAGCATTACTATATATCCCTGTATCTGTAGCATTACTATATATCCCCTGTATCTGTAGCATTACTATATATCCCTGTATCTGTAGCATTATTATATATCCCTGTATCTGTAGCATTACTATATATCCCTGTATCTGTAGCATTACTATATATCCCTGTATCTGTAGCATTACTATATATCCCTGTATCTGTAGCATTACTATATATCCTGTATCTGTAGCATTACTATATATCCCTGTATCTGTAGCATTATTATATATCCCTGTATCTGTAGCATTACTATATATCCCTGTATCTGTAGCATTACTATATATCCCTGTATCTGTAGCATTACTATATATCCCTGTATCTGTAGCATTACTATATATCCCTGTATCTGTAGCATTACTATATATCCCTGTATCTGTAGCATTACTATATATCCCTGTATCTGTAGCATTACTATATATCCCTGTATCTGTAGCATTACTATATATCCCTGTATCTGTAGCATTACTATATATCCCTGTATCTGTAGCATTATTATATATCCCTGTATCTGTAGCATTACTATATATCCCTGTATCTGTAGCATTACTATATATCCCTGTATCTGTAGCATTATTATATATACCTGTATCTGTAACATTATTATATATCCCTGTATCTGTAGCATTACTATATATCCCTGTATCTGTAGCATTACTATATATCCCTGTATCTGTAGCATTATTATATATACCTGTATCTGTAACATTATTATATGTCCCTGTATCTGTAGCATTTTTATATATCCCTGTATCTGTAACATTACTATATATCCCTGTATCTGTAGCATTACTATATATCCCTGTATCTGTAGCATTACTATATAGCCCTGTATCTGTAGCATTACTATATAGCCCTGTATCTGTAGCATTATTATATATACCTGTATCTGTAACATTATTATATGTCCCTGTATCTGTAGCATTATTATATATCCCTGTATCTGTAACATTACTATATATCCCTGTATCTGTAGCGTTACTATATATCCCTGTATCTGTAGCGTTATTATATATCCCTGTATCTGTAGCATTACTATATATCCCTGTATCTGTAGCGTTACTATATGTCCCTGTATCTGTAGCATTACTATATATCCCTGTATCTGTAGCATTATTATATATACCTGTATCTGTAACATTATTATATGTCCCTGTATCTGTAGCATTATTATATATCCCTGTATCTGTAACATTACTATATATCCCTGTATCTGTAGCGTTACTATATATCCCTGTATCTGTAGCGTTATTATATATCCCTGTATCTGTAGCATTATTATATATCCCTGTATCTGTAGCATTATTATATATCCCTGTATCTGTAGCATTACTATATATCCCTGTATCTGTAGCATTATTATATATCCCTGTATCTGTAACATTATTATATATCCCTGTATCTGTAGCATTACTATATATCACTGTATCTGTAGCATTATTATATGTCCCTGTATCTGTAGCATTACTATGTATCACTGTATCTGTAGCATTATTATATGCCCCTGTATCTGTAGCATTACTATGTATCACTGTATCTGTAGCATTATTATATGTCCCTGTATCTGTAGCATTACTATATATCCCTGTATCTGTAGCATTATTATATATACCTGTATCTGTAACATTATTATATGTCCCTGTATCTGTAGCATTATTATATATCCCTGTATCTGTAACATTACTATATATCCCTGTATCTGTAGCGTTACTATATATCCCTGTATCTGTAGCGTTATTATATATCCCTGTATCTGTAGCATTACTATATATCCCTGTATCTGTAGCATTATTATATATCCCTGTATCTGTAGCATTATTATATATCCCTGTATCTGTAGCATTACTATATATCCCTGTATCTGTAGCATTATTATATATCCCTGTATCTGTAACATTATTATATATCCCTGTATCTGTAGCATTACTATATATCACTGTATCTGTAGCATTATTATATGTCCCTGTATCTGTAGCATTACTATGTATCCCTGTATCTGTAGCATTACTATATATCACGGTCAATTGGATAAGGGGTGGGGATTTAGAATATTTTAAAGATATGTTCTACCTGAAGCATGAAATTGTACTTTAAACATATTTTAATAAAGAATATAATACACTTTAAAGTGACATTGAAAGCAACAATACAAAAAAGAAAAATACTGAAACTGGCAGGAAATGTATGTTTGTGCACATTTTAACTAACACAACTGCATTTGTAGCAATGTACAAGACTATAAATATGACAGCAAGAAGTAAGTTTATTCAGTACGAAACGCAAAATAAAATGTCCTGTTTATTGTTTTAAGCTGTCTTTGAGGACATTATTACCTGTTAAATGCACAACATATCCATCTCCAACATATATACCCCAATGCTGGTACAGAGGTCGGAAAAACTCAATCAGGTCTCCAGGTTTTGGCGATGGGCCCTGTGTGATATTAAAGAAAGGGGCTCAGTAATGTTGTTTATTTGTACGACAGGTGCAGAATTCAGTGAGGCATAAGGAAAAGAATTCCAGCATAGACACTGGACAGGATACTGTGAAAAGCTCTCTTCCTCTTATGTGGGGATTGTGTACACATGGAATATAAAATGTATAAACTGTAATAGTAATATTAACAATGGGTAACAAAATATGAAAAACACTTGCAGCAAGTTCAGTGCTGTATCTAATTAGATTGCTGAAATATGACAGCTAAGTACTAGTGGTTGTGTTGGGTTAATATGATCTGCCCATGGACATATTACCTGCTCATATAGGGGGTTGAAGTAAATGTGCATTGTGTACTGGTACCTAGGATGGATAGTGGCCAGATTGGTATGTAGCCAACTTGGCTATATGTAGTCGATTATAGTAAGCAAAATATACGGCAAGTGAGGTTACTAATATGATAATGAAGGCAATCACCTAGGACGAATACAGAGTAATTACAGCTGCCTATCCATGTATAGTAGGACTGGATTAGATGGTCTGTTTGTGCTGTACTGAGAGTAGTGTATACAATCCGTATGACTAATGGTAGCGAGTACTTGAATACATTGTGGCAATCAGCTGGAGTACCCCATATGTTGGAACAAATGTAGCAATGTATCGTTGCCTGGAAGCCGGCTGTCAGATCTACATATTGCAAGGAGTTTATATTACTAATATGGGCCACTAGGATAGTCTGATCAAGGGTTACTCCACTCATAGGCAAGGTGTTGTACAATATAAGATCCTTCACTGTCTGTGTAAGAGTTAATGTTCCACTAAAAGTCATAGGCTACATACCAGTCTGGCCACTATCCATCCTAGTTACCAGTACACAATGCACATTTACTTCAACCCCCTATATGAGCAGGTAATATGTCCATGGGCAGATCATATTAACCCAACACAACCACTAGTACTGTCATATTTCAGCAATCTAATTAGATACAGCACTGAACTTGCTGCAAGTGTTTTTAATATTTTGTTACACATTTTTAATATTAAAGTTTATACAGTTTACATTCCATGTGAACACAATCCCCACACAAGAGGGAAGAAAACTTCTCACAGTATCCTGTCCGGTGCCTATGCTGGAATTGTTTTCCTAATGCCTTAATTTTGACCTTTACACTCCATATACAATTAATGAATAAGTTTGCTTATATATAATATTACTAGTCCTAAAGCCCGTGTACACAGGCCTTCTTTTGCAGTACAGTGGTCCCACCCCTTGCTCTTTCCCCCCCTCTATTTTGCTCTCTCTCTCCTCTCTTTTGCTTTCTCTCTCCCCCCTCTCTTTTGCGCTCTCTACCCCCTCTCTCCACCCTCTATTTTGATCTCTCTCCCCCCCCCTCTCTTTTGCTCTTTCCCCCCTCTCTTTTGGGCTCTCTCCCCCTCTCCCCCCCCCATCTTTTGGGCTCTCTCTCCCCCCTCTCTTTTGCTCTCCCTCACTCCCCCTCTCTTTTGCTCTCTCTCACTCTCTCCCCCCCTCTCTTTTGATCTCTCTCTCCCCCTCTCTTTTGCTTTCTCTCCCTATCTTTTGCTCTCTCTCTCCCCCTCTCTCTTTTGCTCTCTCTCTCTTCCCCTCTTTGCTCTCTCTCTCTCCCCTCTCTCTTTTGCTCTCTCTCTCTTCCCCTCTTTGCTCTCTCTCTCTCCCCTCTTTTGATCTCTCTCCCCCCCTCTCTTTTGATCTCTCTCTGTCCCCCCTCTCTTTTGATCTCTCTCCCCCTCTCTTTTGCTCTCTCTCTCTCTTCCCCCTCTCTTTTCCCCCCTCTCTTTTGCTCTCCCTCTCCCCCTCTCTTTTGCACTCTCTCTCCTCTCTTTTGCTCTCTCTCCCCCCTCCCTCTCTTTTGCAGTCTCTCTCACCTTCTCTTTTGCTTGCACTATCTTTCCCCTCTCTCTTTTGCTCTCTCCCCCCTCTTTTCTGCTCTCTCTGTCTCCCCCTCTCTTTTGCACTCTCTCCCCCTCTCTCTTTTGCTCTCTCTCTCTCTTCCCCTCTTTTTTGCTCTCCCCCCTCTCTTTTTATCTCTCTCCCCCTCTTTTGCTCTCTCTCTCTCTGTCTCCCCCCCTCTCTTTTGCTGTCTCTCCCCCCTCTCTTTTTATCTCTCTCCCCCTCTTTTGCTCTCTCTCTCTCTGTCTCTCCCCCTCTCTTTTGCTGTCTCTCTCTGTCTCCCTCCTCTCTTTTGCTCTCTCTCTCCCCTTCTTTTGCTCTCTCTCCCGCTCTCTCCCTCCCCTGTATTTTGCTCTCTCTCACCCCTGTATTTTACTCTCTCTCACCCCTCTCTTTTGCTCTCTCATCCCTCTCTTTTGCTCTATATCTCCCCTCTTGTGCTGCTCTCTCTCTCATGCAGACACTCAGACAGCCACGGCAGCTCCCGCCCGGCGCCGCTCTGTCACACTTAGACTCTGCCCATTCACACCCAGCTCGGCCCCATTCATGACGCGGCTCCGCCCCTTCACGACTTGTCGGCTCTGCTGCCTTCACGGATTAGGTGCCAGCAGCCAGCCCAGGTCAGTTTGTTGAAGGCCAGGTGTGTTTGTCCTTGTGCAGTCTCTACTATGCATGACAGCTTTGGACAAACACACTTGGCCTTTTATATTATAGGATAGTGTTCCCTCATATAGAATAAGAGTGGTGCTATTGCTTTTCTGTAAAGTATACACAAAATTCAGTGAGTCTAGCAAAGGTTTAAAAATGGCAATAAACATTATTTGCTTTTGTGTCAAATTGTGCTTTGTCCCACAACCCCTAGAGACCAAGGCCTCTAGTTATCAAGCCGTCAACCGCAAATACGCTGGAATTCCACAGCGTATTTGTTGCGAGGCTGATTTGCCTTAGTTATCAAGCCCTACTGCCCGGCGAAAGTAGAATATAGTGACGTAACCTACGATCCGCCGGACTCAGTCCGACACAGATCGATGGTTACGTCACTACAGATGTTCCGAATGCAAGTTCGGCACAATCTGATTACTTTGGGTAGTTATCAAACTACTACCAGGTACGCTCGCCAATATTCCGGGCCAGCGTACCTGGATTTCAATCCGCCGCCCTGGTGGAGGTGGATCCCATAGGAATCAATGGGAGTCTGATCATAGCGAAAGCTCATGTTCGCTGCTGCCCGATATCCCATTGGTTCCTATGCGAGATGTCTGCACCTAACACCCTAACATGTACCCCGAGTCTAAACACCCCAAATCTGCCCCCCCCCACACCGCTGCAACTAAATAAAAACTTATTAACCCCTAAAACGCCGCTCTGGGACCCCGCCGTCACCTACATTATACATATTAACCCCTAATCTGCCCCCCCACACCGCCGCAACTAAATAAAAACTTATTAACCCCAAAAACGCCGCTCTGGGACCCCGCCGTCACCTACATTATACATATTAACCCCTAATCTGCTGCCCCCTATACCGCCGCCACCTACATAAACTTATTAACCCGTATCCTGCGGATCCCGGACCCCGCCGCAACTAAATAAATTGTTTAACCCCTAAACCGCCGCTCCTGGACCCCGCCGCCACCTATATTAAAGTTATTAACCCCTATCCTGCCCCCCCCATACCGCCGCCACCTATATTAAAGTTATTAACCCCTATCCTGCCCCCCCATACCGCCGCCACCTATATTAAAATTATCAACCCCTAAACCTAAGTCTGACACTAAACCTAATCCCCCCTAACTTAAATATTATTTTAATAAATCTAAATAATATTACTCGTATTAACTAAATAAATCCTATTCAAAACTAAATACTTACCTATAAAATAAACCCTAATATAGCTACAATATAACTAATAATTACATTGTAGCTATTTTAGGATTTATATTTATTTTACAGGCAACTTTGTATTTATTTTAACTAGGTACAATAGTTATTAAATAGTTATTAATTATTTAATAACTACCTAGCTAAAATACTTACAAAATTACCTGTAAAATAAATCCTAACCTAAATTACAATTAAACCTAACACTACAATATCATTAAATTAATTAAATAAATTAACTACGATTACCTAAAATTAAATAAGCTAAACTATAGTACAAAAAAAACAAACAAACACTAAATTACAGAAAATAAGAATTACAAGAAGTTTAAAGTTCAATCCGATTGGCTGATCCAATCAGATTGAGCTCGCATTCTATTGGCTGATTGGAACAGCCAATCGTATTGAACTTCAATCTGATTGGCTGATTGAATCAGCCAATCAGATTTTTCCTACCTTAATTCCGATTGGCTTATAGAATCCTATCAGCCAATCGGAATTCGAGGGACGCCATCTTGGATGACGTCCCTTAAAGGAACCATCATTCGTTGTTCAGTCGTCGGTTGAAGAGGATGGCTCCGCCTCGGCTCCCTGGAAGATGGCTCCGCTCCGCATGAATGAAGATTGAAGACACCGCCTGGATGAAGACTTCTGCTGGATGGAGGACCTCTTCTGCGCCACTTGGATGAAGATTTCGGCCCGGTTGGGTGAAGACGACTCAGGTAGGTTGATCTTCAGGGAGTTAGTGTTTTTTTAAAGGGGGTTTGGGTGGGTTAGAGTAGGGGTATGTGGGTGGTGGGTTTTAATGTTGGGGGGGTTGTATTTTTTTTTTACAGGTAAAAGTTGATTACTTTGGGGCAATGCCTCGCAAAAAGCCCTTTTAAGGGCTGGTAAAAGAGCTGATTACTTTGGTAATTGAGAATAGGGTAGGGCATTTTTTTATTTTGGGGGGCTTTATTATTTTATTAGGGGGCTTAGATTAGGTGTAATTAGTTTAAACTTCTTGTAATTCTTTTTTTATTTTCTGTAATTTAGAGGTTTTTTTTGTACTATAATTTAGTTTATTTAATTTAATTTTAGGTAATTGTAGGTAATTTATTTAATTAATTTAATGATAGTGTAGTGTTAGGTTTAATTGTAACTTAGGTTAGAATTTATTTTACAGGTAATTTTGTAAGTATTTTAGCTAGGTAGTTAGTAAATAGTTAATAACTATTTCATAACTATTGTACCTAGTTAAAATAAATACAAAGTTGCCTGTAAAATAAAAATAAATCCTAAAATAGCTAAAATATAATTATTAGTTATATTGTAGCTATCTTAGGGTTTATTTTATAGGTAAGTATTTATTTTTAAATAGGAATAATTTAGTTAATAGTAAGTTTTATTTAGATTTATTAAAATAATATTAAAGTTAGGGGGGTGTTAGTGTTAGACTTAGGTTTAGTGGTTAATAAGTTTTATATAGGTGGCGGTGGTATAGGGGGTCAGGATAGGGGTTAATAAGTTTAATATAGGTGGTGGCTGGGTCCGGGAGTGGCGGTTTATGGGTTAAACATTTAATTTAGTTGCGGCGGGGTCCAGGAGCGGCGGTTTAGGGGGTTAATGAGTTTAATGTAGGTGGCGGCGGTGTAGTGGGAGTCAGGATAGGGGTTAATAACTTTAATATAGGTGGCGGTGGGCTCCGGGTGCGGCGGTTTAGGGGTTAAACAATTTATTTAGTTGCGGCGGGGTCCGTGATCCGCAGGATAGGGGTTAATAATTTGAATATAGGTGGCGGCGGTGTAGTGGGGGGCAGGATAGGGGTTAATAGGTATAATGTAGGTGGCAGCGGGGTCCGGGAGCAGCGGTTTAGGGGGTAATACATTTATTATAGTTGCGGCAGGGTCCAGGAGCGGCGTTTTAGGGGGTAATAACTTTATTTAGGTGCGGGGGTCTCCGGGAGCGGCGGTGTAGGGGGTAAAAGTGTAGTTTAGTGTGGGTGCTTAGTGACAGGCTATCAAGAAAGCTGTGAAGAAGCCGATGAGCAGCGAGATCGATGATTGTCAGTTAACAACAGTCCACTGCTCATCGCTCCGTACTTGGTGCGCGGCTTCTTGAAAGCTTTTTTGATAACTTTGGCGAACGTATTCAGGTCCGCGGCGGCGATGGTAGGCGATCTTAGGCGAGCGTATTGGGCCGGCGAATGCAGGTAAGTAGACGGCTTTATAACTAGAGGCCCAAGAAGCAAAATCTGTAACCTGCTGCTCATCAGACAGATGCCTTGATACCCCGAACCTTCACCCCCCTAATTGTAGGCGTGGTCTGAACACTTCTGAGGGAATATACAAGATAGCTGCAATATGTGACAAAGTGACTAAACTGTGTACATACTTTATACCCGACTGTAGTCACACCTTAAAGTGTTGTAAAAGGTTATAACACAAAAACTCTCATGCAACACACACACACACACACACTCTCTCTCATACAACACACACACACACTCTCTCTCATACAACACACACACACTCTCATGCAACACACACACACACTCTCTCTCATGCAACACACAAACACACTCTCATACAACACACAAACACACTCTCATACAACACACAAACACACTCTCTCTCATACAACACACACACACACTCTCTCTCATACAACACACACACACACTCTCTCTCATACAACACACACACACACTCTCATGCAACACACACACACACACTCTCTCTCATACAACACACACACACACACACTCATGCAACACACACACAAACTCTCTCTCATACAACACACACACACACACTCTCATGCAACACACACACACACTCTCTCATACAACACACACACGCTCTCTCTCTCTCTCATACAACACACGCTCTCTCTCTCATACAACACACGCTCTCTCTCATACAACACACGCTCTCTCTCATACAACACACGCTCTCTCTCATACAACACACGCTCTCTCTCATACAACACACACACACTCTCTCTCATACAACACACACACGCTCTCTCTCTCATACAACACACACGCTCTCTCTCTCTCATACAACACACACGCTCTCACTCTCATACAACACACACACACGTGCGCTCTCTCTCATACAACACACACGCTCTCACTCTCATACAACACACACTCACTCAATATATTACACACTTGGAGTTCGACTGCAGCATTCATTTCCACTGAGAAGTAATCCCTGGGATCACTTATGCACATTTGGGAGCCTATTTATCATTGTGCGGACGGACACGATACGCTATAGCGAACCATGTCCGCTGCACATCAATAAATGCCGTCAGCATATGCTGTCAGTATTTATCATTGCACCAGCAGTTCTTGTGAACTGCTGATACAATGCCGCCCCCTGCAGATTTGCGGCCAATCGGCCACTAGCAGGGGGTGTCAGTCAACCCGATCGTGTTGATTTCTGTCACTTTCTGTCTGCCACCTTAGAGCAGGCGGACAGGTTATGAAGCAGCGGTCCTTAGAACAGGCGGACAGGTTATGAAGCAGCGGTCCTTAGAACAGGCGGACAGGTTATGAAGCAGCGGTCTTTAGAACAGGCGGACAGGTTATGAAGCAGCGGTCCTTAGAGCAGGTGGACAAGTTATGAAGCAGCGGTCTTTAGAACAGGCGGACAGGTTATGAAGCAGCGGTCTTTAGAACAGGCGGACAGGTTATGAAGCAGCGGTCTTTAGAACAGGCGGACAGGTGATGAAGCAGCGGTCTTTAGAACAGGCGGACAGGTTATGAAGCAGCGGTCTTTAGAACAGGCGGACAGGTTATGAAGCAGCGGTCTTTAGAACAGGCGGACAGGTTATGAAGCAGCGGTCTTTAGAACAGGCGGACAGGTTATGAAGCAGCGGTCCTTAGAGCAGGCGGACAGGTTATGAAGCAGCGTTCCTTAGAACAGGTGGACTGGTTATGAAGCAGCGGTCCTTAGAGCAGGTGGACAGGTTATGAAGCAGCGGTCTTTAGAACAGGCGGACAGGTTATGAAGCAGCGGTCTTTAGAACAGGCGGACAGGTTATGAAGCAGCGGTCTTTAGAACAGGCGGACAGGTTATGAAGCAGCGGTCTTTAGAACAGGCGGACAGGTTATGAAGCAGCGGTCTTTAGAACAGGCGGACAGGTTATGAAGCAGCGGTCCTTAGAGCAGGCGGACAGGTTATGAAGCAGCGGTCCTTAGAACAGGTGGACAGGTTATGAAGCAGCGGTCTTTAGAACAGATGGACAGGTTATGAAGCAGCGGTCTTTAGAACAGATGGACAGGTTATGAAGCAGCGGTCTTTAGAACAGATGGACAGGTTATGAAGCAGCGGTCTTTAGAACAGATGGACAGGTTATGAAGCAGCGGTCTTTAGAACATATGGACAGGTTATGAAGCAGCGGTCTTTAGAACAGATGGACAGGTTATGAAGCAGCGGTCTTTAGAACAGGCGGACAGGTTATGAAGCAGCGGTCTTTAGAGCAGGCGGACAGGTTATGAAGCAGCGGTCCTTAGAGCAGGCGGACAGGTTATGAAGCAGCGTTCCTTAGAACAGGTGGACTGGTTATGAAGCAGCGGTCCTTAGAGCAGGTGGACAGGTTATGAAGCAGCGGTCTTTAGAACAGGTGGACAGGTTATGAAGCAGCGGTCTTTAGAACAGGCGGACAGGTTATGAAGCAGCGTTCCTTAGAACAGGTGGACTGGTTATGAAGCAGCGGTCTTTAGAACAGGTGGACAGGTTATGAAGCAGCGGTCTTTAGAACAGGTGGACAGGTTATGAAGCAGCGGTCTTTAGAACAGGCGGACAGGTTATGAAGCAGCGGTCCTTAGAACAGGCGGACAGGTTATGAAGCAGCGGTCTTTAGAACAGGCGGACAGTTTATGAAGCAGCTGTCCTTAGAGCAGGTGGACAGGTTATGAAGCAGCGGTCTTTAGAACAGGCGGACAGGTTATGAAGCAGCAGTCCTTAGAGCAGGCGGACAGGTTATGAAGCAGCGGTCCTTAGAACAGATGGACAGGTTATGAAGCAGCGGTCTTTAGAACAGGCGGACAGGTTATGAAGCAGCGGTCCTTAGAACAGGTGGACAGGTTATGAAGCAGCGGTCTTTAGAACAGGCAGACAGGTTATGAAGCAGCGGCCTTTAGAACAGATGGACAGGTTATGAAGCAGCGGTCCTTAGAGCAGGCGGACAGTTTATGAAGCAGCGGTCTTTAGAACAGATGGACAGGTTATGAAGCAGCGGTCTTTAGAACAGGTGGACAGGTTATGAAGCAGCGGTCTTTAGAACAGGTGGACAGGTTATGAAGCAGCGGTCTTTAGAACAGGTGGACAGGTTATGAAGCAGCGGTCTTTAGAACAGGTGGACAGGTTATGAAGCAGCGGTCTTTAGAGCAGGCGGACAGGTTATGAAGCAGCGGTCTTTAGAACGCTGCTTTGAAACGTCCGTTTCCGGCAAGCCTTCATAGGGCATCCATACGGAGCTTGATAAATATACCCCTATGAGTTGGGATTTAGTCTCCAATTGACTTTTTTGGACTTATCCTTTTTGCACTAACACTCTCATATTATACATACACTCATACAACACACACTTCATAATGCACACTCTCTCATACTACACACACACTCTCTCATACTACACACACACACACTCTCACACACTCTCTCATACTACACACACACACACACACACTCTCATACTACACACAAACACACACTCTCTCATACTACACACACACACTCTCTCATACTACACACACACACTCTCTCTCATACTACACACACACACACTCTCTCATACTACACACACACACACTCTCTCATGCAACACACACACACACTCTCTCATACTACACACACACACACTCTCATACTACACACACACACACACTCTCATACTACACACACACACACTCTCTCATACTACACACACACACACTCTCATACTACACACACACACACACACACACACTCTCATACTACACACACACACTCTCTCTCATACTACACACACACACTCTCTCTCATACTACACACACACTCTCTCATACTACACACACACACACTCTCTCATACTACACACACACACACTCTCTCATACTACACACACACACACACACACTCTCATACTACACACACAAACTCTCTCTCATACTACACACTCACACACACTCTCTCATACTACACACACACACTCTCTCTCATACTACACACACACACTCTCTCATACTACACACACACACACACACACACTCTCTCATACTACACACACACACACACACTCTCTCATACTACACACACACACTCTCTCATACTACACACACACACTCTCATACTACACACACACACTCTCATACTACACACACACACTCTCATACTACACATACACTCTCTCTCTCATACTACACACACACTCTCTCATACTACACACACACACACTCTCTCATACTACACACACACACACACTCTCTCATACTACACACACACACACACTCTCTCATACTACACACACACACACACTCTCTCTCATGCAACACACACACACACACTCTCATACAACACACAAACACACTCTCATACAACACACAAACACTCTCTCTCATACAACACACACACACACACACTCTCATACAACACACACACACACACTCTCATACAACACACACACACACACTCTCATGCAACACACACACACACACACACACTCTCTCTCATACAACACACACACACACACACTCTCATGCAACACACACACACAAACTCTCTCTCATACAACACACACACACACATGCAACACACACACACACACTCTCATACAACACACACGCTCTCTCTCTCTCTCTCATACAACACACGCTCTCTCTCTCATACAACACACGCTCTCTCTCATACAACACACGCTCTCTCTCATACAACACACGCTCTCTCTCATACAACACACGCTCTCTCTCATACAACACACACACACTCTCTCTCATACAACACACACACGCTCTCTCATACAACACACACACGCTCTCTCTCTCATACAACACACACGCTCTCACTCTCATACAACACACACACACGTGCGCTCTCTCTCATACAACACACACACTCTCACTCTCATACAACACACACTCACTCAATATATTACACACTTGGAGTTCGACTGCAGCATTCATTTCCACTGAGAAGTAATCCCTGGGATCACTTATGCACATTTGGGAGCCTATTTATCATTGTGCGGACGGACACGATACGCTATAGCGAACCATGTCCGCTGCACATCAATAAATGCCGTCAGCATACGCTGTCAGTATTTATCATTGCACCAGCAGTTCTTGTGAACTGCTGATACAATGCCGCCCCCTGCAGATTTGCGGCCAATCGGCCACTAGCAGGGGGTGTCAATCAACCCGATCGTGTTGATTTCTGTCACTTTCTGTCTGCCACCTTAGAGCAGGCGGACAGGTTATGAAGCAGCGGTCTTTAGAACAGGTGGACAGGTTATGAAGCAGCGGTCCTTAGAGCAGGCGGACAGGTTATGAAGCAGCGGTCTTTAGAGCAGGCGGACAGGTTATGAAGCAGCGGTCTTTAGAACAGGCGGACAGGTTATGAAGCAGCGGTCTTTAGAACAGGCGGACAGGTTATGAAGCAGCGGTCTTTAGAACAGGCGGACAGGTTATGAAGCAGCGGTCTTTAGAGCAGGCGGACAGGTTATGAAGCAGCGGTCTTTAGAACAGGCGGACAGGTTATGAAGCAGCGGTCTTTAGAACAGGCGGACAGGTTATGAAGCAGCGGTCTTTAGAACAGGCGGACAGGTTATGAAGCAGCGGTCTTTAGAACAGGCGGACAGGTTATGAAGCAGCGGTCTTTAGAACAGGCGGACAGGTTATGAAGCAGCGGTCTTTAGAACAGGCCGACAGGTTATGAAGCAGCGGTCTTTAGAACAGGCCGACAGGTTATGAAGCAGCGGTCTTTAGAACAGGCCGACAGGTTATGAAGCAGCGGTCTTTAGAACAGGCCGACAGGTTATGAAGCAGCGGTCTTTAGAACAGATGGACAGGTTATGAAGCAGCGGTCTTTAGAACAGATGGACAGGTTATGAAGCAGCGGTCTTTAGAACAGGCGGACAGGTTATGAAGCAGCGGTCTTTAGAACAGGCGGACAGGTTATGAAGCAGCGGTCTTTAGAACAGGCGGACAGGTTATGAAGCAGCGGTCTTTAGAACAGATGGGCAGGTTATGAAGCAGCGGTCTTTAGAGCAGGCGGACAGGTTATGAAGCAGCGGTCTTTAGAACAGGCGAACAGGTTATGAAGCAGCGGTCTTTAGAACAGGCGGACAGGTTATGAAGCAGCGGTCCTTAGAGCATGCGGACAGGTTATGAAGCAGCGGTCCTTAGAACAGGCGGACAGGTTATGAAGCAGCGGTCTTTAGAACAGGCGGACAGGTTATGAAGCAGCGGTCTTTAGAACAGGCGGACAGGTTATGAAGCAGCGGTCTTTAGAACAGGCGGACAGGTTATGAAGCAGCGGTCTTTAGAACAGGCGGACAGGTTATGAAGCAGCGGTCCTTAGAGCAGGCGGACAGGTTATGAAGCAGCGGTCTTTAGAACAGATGGACAGGTTATGAAGCAGCGGTCCTTAGAACAGGCGGACAGGTTATGAAGCAGCGGTCTTTAGAACAGGTGGACAGGTTATGAAGCAGCGGTCTTTAGAACAGGTGGACAGGTTATGAAGCAGCGGTCTTTAGAACAGGTGGACAGGTTATGAAGCAGCGGTCTTTAGAACAGGTGGACTGGTTATGAAGCAGCGGTCTTTAGAACAGGTGGACAGGTTATGAAGCAGCGGTCTTTAGAACAGGTGGACAGGTTATGAAGCAGCGGTCTTTAGAGCAGGCGGACTGGTTATGAAGCAGCGGTCTTTAGAGCAGGCGGACTGGTTATGAAGCAGCGGTCCTTAGAACAGGCGGACAGGTTATGAAGCAGCGGTCCTTAGAGCAGGCGGACAGGTTATGAAGCAGCGGTCTTTAGAACAGATGGACAGGTTATGAAGCAGCGGTCCTTAGAACAGGCGGACAGGTTATGAAGCAGCGGTCTTTAGAACAGGTGGACAGGTTATGAAGCAGCGGTCTTTAGAACAGGTGGACAGGTTATGAAGCAGCGGTCTTTAGAACAGGTGGACAGGTTATGAAGCAGCGGTCTTTAGAACAGGTGGACAGGTTATGAAGCAGCGGTCTTTAGAACAGGTGGACAGGTTATGAAGCAGCGGTCTTTAGAACAGGTGGACAGGTTATGAAGCAGCGGTCTTTAGAGCAGGCGGACTGGTTATGAAGCAGCGGTCTTTAGAGCAGGCGGACTGGTTATGAAGCAGCGGTCCTTAGAACAGGCGGACAGGTTATGAAGCAGCGGTCCTTAGAGCAGGCGGACAGGTTATGAAGCAGCGGTCTTTAGAACAGGCGGACAGGTTATGAAGCAGCGGTCTTTAGAACGCTGCTTTGAAACGTCCGTTTCCGGCAAGCCTTCATAGGGCATCCATACGGAGCTTGATAAATATACCCCTATGAGTTGGGATTTAGTCTCCAATTGACTTTTTTGGACTTATCCTTTTTGCACTAACACTCTCATATTATACATACACTCATACAACACACACTTCATAATGCACACTCTCTCATACTACACACACACTCTCTCATACTACACACACACACTCTCATACTACACACACACACTCTCATACTACACACACCCACTCTCATACTACACACACACACACACTCTCATACTACACACACACACTCTCTCTCATACTACACACACACACTCTCTCTCATACTACACACACACACTCTCTCTCATACTACACACACACACTCTCTCTCATACTACACACACACTCACTCTCTCATACTACACACACACTCTCTCATACTACACACACACTCTCTCATACTACACACACACACACACATACACTCTCTCATACTACACACACACTCTCTCATACTACACACACACTCTCTCATACTACACACACACTCTCTCATACTACACACACACACACACTCTCTCATACTACACACACACACACACTCTCTCATACTACACACACACTCTCTCATACTACACACACACACACTCTCTCATACTACACACACACTCTCTCATACTACACACACACACACTCTCTCATACTACACACACACACACTCTCATACTACACACACACTCTCTCATACTACACACACACACACTCTCTCATACTACACACACACACACTCTCATACTACACACACACACACACTCTCTCATACTACACACACACACTCTCTCTCATACTACACACACACACTCTCTCTCATACTACACACACACTCTCTCATACTACACACACACACACACACACACTTTCTCATACTACACACACACACACTCTCATACTACACACACACACTCTCTCATACTACACACACACACACTCTCTCATACTACACACACACACTACCTCATACTACACACACACACTCTCTCATACTACACACACACACTCTCTCATACTACACACACACACTCTCTCATACTACACACACACACACACACACACACACACACTCTCATACTACACACACACACTCTCTCATACTACACACACACACACTCTCTCATACTACACACACACACTCTCTCATACTACACACACACACTCTCTCATACTACACACACACACACACACTCTCATACTACACACACACACTCTCTCATACTATACACACACACTCTCTCATACTACATACACACACACATACACTCTCTCATACTACATACACACACACACACACTCTCTCTCATACTATACACACACACACTCTCTCATACTACACACACACACTCTCTCATACTACACACACACACACTCTCTCATACTACACACACACACACTCTCTCATACTACACACACACACACTCTCTCATACTACACACACACACTCTCTCATACTACACACACACACACTCTCTCATACTACACACACACACACACTCTCTCATACTACACACACACACTCTCTCATACTACACACACACACTCTCTCATACTACACACACACACTCTCATACTAAACACACACACTCTCTCTCTCATACCACACACACACACTCTCTCTCATACTACACACACACTCTCTCATACTACACACACACACACTCTCTCATACTACACACACACACTCTCTCATACTACACACACACACTCTCATACTACACATACACACTCTCATACTACACATACACACTATCTCTCATACTACACACACACACACTCTCTCTCTCATACCACACACACACACTCTCTCTCATACTACACACACACTCTCTCATACTACACACACACACACACACTCTCTCATACTACACACACACACTCTCTCATACTACACACACATACACTCTCTCATACTACACACAAACACACACACACACACACTCTCATACTACACACACACACACTCTCTCATACTACACACACACACTCTCTCATACTACACACACACACACACACACTCTCTCATACTACACACACACACTCTCTCATACTACACACACACACAACACACACTTCATAATGCACACTCTCTCATACTACACACACACACACACACACACACTCTCATACTACACACACACACTCTCATACTCTACACACTACACACACACACTCTCTCACGCTACACACACACTCTCTCATACTACACACACACTCTCTCATACTACACACACACACACACACACACTCTCATACTCTACACACACACACTCTCATACTCTACACACACACACACTCTCATACTCTACACACACACACACTCTCATACTCTACACACACACACACTCTCATACTCTACACACACACACTCTCATACTCTACACACACACACACTCTCATACTCTACACACACACACACTCTCATACTCTACACACACACACACTCTCTCATACTCTACACACACACACACACTCTCTCATACTCTACACACACACACACACACACTCTCTCATACTCTACACACACACACACACTCTCATACTCTACACACACACACACACACACACTCTCATACTCTACACACACACACTCTCATACTCTACACACACACACTCTCATACTCTACACACACACACTCTCATACTCTACACACACACTCTCATACTCTACACACACACTCTCATACTCTACACACACACTCTCATACTCTACACACACACTCTCATACTCTACACACACACTCTCATACTCTACACACACACTCTCATACTCTACACACACACTCTCATACTCTACACACACACTCTCATACTCTACACACACACTCTCTCATACTCTACACACACACTCTCTCATACTCTACACACACACTCTCTCATACTCTACACACACACTCTCTCATACTCTACACACACACTCTCTCATACTCTACACACACACTCTCTCATACTCTACACACACACTCTCTCATACTCTACACACACACTCTCTCATACTCTACACACACACTCTCTCATACTCTACACACACACTCTCTCATACTACACACACACACTCTCATACTACACACACACACACACACTCTCTCATACTACACACACACACTCTACTCTCTCATACTCTACACACACACACACTCTCTCATACTCTACACACACACACACTCTCTCATACTCTACACACACACACACTCTCTCATACTCTATACACACACACACTCTCTCATACTCTACACACACACACACACTCTCTCATACTCTACACACACACACACACTCTCATACTCTACACACACACTCTCTCATACTCTACACACACACACTCTCTCATACTCTACACACACACACTCTCTCAAACTCTACACACACACACACACACACTCTCTCATACTCTACACACACACACACACTCTCTCATACTCTACACACACACACACTCTCTCATACTCTACACACACACACACTCTCTCATACTCTACACACACACACACACTCTCTCATACTCTACACACACACACACACTCTCATACTCTACACACACACACACACACACTCTCATACTCTACACACACACACACTCTCTCATACTCTACACACACACTCTCTCATACTCTACACACACACACTCTCTCATACTCTACACACACACACTCTCTCAAACTCTACACACACACACACACACACACACTCTCTCATACTCTACACACACACACACACTCTCTCATACTCTACACACACACACACTCTCTCATACTCTACACACACACTCTCTCATACTCTACACACACACACTCTCTCATACTCTACACACACACACTCTCTCAAACTCTACACACACACACACACACACTCTCTCATACTCTACACACACACACACACTCTCTCATACTCTACACACACACACACTCTCTCATACTCTACACACACACACACTCTCTCATACTCTACACACACACACACACTCTCTCATACTCTACACACACACACACACTCTCATACTCTACACACACACACACACACACTCTCATACTCTACACACACACACACTCTCTCATACTCTACACACACACACACTCTCTCATACTCTACACACACACACACTCTCTCATACTCTACACACACACACACTCTCTCATACTCTACACACACACACACTCTCTCATACTCTACACACACACACACACACTCTCTCATACTCTACACACACACACTCTCTCATACTCTACACACACACACACACACACACACTCTCTCATACTCTACACACACACACACTCTCTCATACTCTACACACACACACTCTCTCATACTCTACACACACACACTCTCATACTCTACACACACACACTCTCATACTCTACACACACACACACTCTCTCATACTCTACACACACACTGTCAGGGTTACTGCTTGCTAATGATCTGTCCCTTTAAGAGCCTCCTATATCAAGCACTTCCCCCCAGCACTCATTGCTGGTTAATTGAGAAAGGATTCACAGCACAAGCGTGACACTGAGAGTTTTTCCTCACTCTCCAACAGCCTCACAATTTCTTATTTGAAGAGTTACTGTTAACATCTCTTATTTTTCATTCCTACATCTAGCAGCTCTACTACTCAATTCAACACTGGAAGATATTACCTACTGTATGGAAATCAAACTAACTCGACATCAAACCCTGAAGCATTTACAAGGTAACAGGATTCAAGCAGCTTCAGACACAGCACAGCAAGTAGCGGTGACGTCATCAGCTGCAGCCGCAACCGCTCTCCCTGTGAGTACCACGCTGCTGTTCATAACAAACGGACAAGTAACAAACTCCTGCGTTCTCAGGTCAGACCTAATTATTTCAATATTAATCGTTATCCTTACTTAATTTGATGAACTTTACCTGCCTAATCAAGGAATACAATAATTTTCGTTACTGCTTAATTTGAACTGTTTGCATTATCAAATGCCCTGAAAGTAATACAGTTTATGAAGTTAATAAACTGACACTTATTGGGCAAATAGTAATACATTATATGAAGCACTGACAACGAATTCATCAAGCTTCTTTTATGTTACAAACCTACTTTTGAGGAAATTGTTGGTTCTTAGTTACAAAACAAAATTAAAGGCTTGTTCACATTGCTACAAATACAGACTATTACAGAATTAACCAGCCATAAGGAAGCAAGGATTTAGTGTTTGTGTACACAGAATTATCCTATACCAAACATATACACTCAACAGCAATTATGGAACAAGATCTTTTAAGTGATAAAGTTCAAGTCCTGTCAGACAGATTAGAAGCTCTATCAGGTTCTTTCCATGAATTACAAGTGGAAAATCAGGCTTTGAAGGCCTGCTTAAGAGAGACTCTGGCACCTAAACCTGCAAGTGCAGATTCTATCCCTGAACCTATGGTCTCCCCCCCAGAAAAATTCTCTGGTGACCGTTCAAGATTCAGAGAGTTTAAAAACTCCTGCTTGTTGCTTTTTCAATTAAAAGCCACGTACTTATCCCACAGAAAGATCAAGAGTGCTCACTGTGATATCATATTTGAGGGGGGAACCTAGGGCTTGGGCTGACTCTTTTTTTGAAAATGATGATGCAATACTGGGATCTCTAGATGAATTCTTTGATCAAATGTCAGCATTATATGATGACCCTTTCAAACAGGTCACAGCTGAAAACTTACTTAGATCTTTAAAACAAAGAAAGAACCCAGTGGAGTCTTACATCACACAATTTAAAATTTCTGCCCGCGATTCGGGATGGAATGAGGTCTCCCTTAAAACTCAATATCGTTTAGGGTTGTCTGAGGATATAAAGGATGAACTCTCACGCACAGGTATTCCAGATTCATTGGAAGATTTCTTTTCTCTCACTATTAACATAGATAGACGGCTTAGGGAACGCCGCTCTGAAAAGGCTAGCGGTACAAAAAGCTTTCTCTCCACTCCTGTTTATCAAACTAAGGAATCACCGCAACCTATGGACATAGGCTTTATGAAGGGTCCCCTCTCCTCTCAGGAAAAGACTAGGAGGAAGTTGCATAGTTTGTGCATGTATTGTGCCTGCCCCACACATGAAGTAAAGGACTGCCCAGTTCTGGCTAAGAATAAGAAGGGTAGGTTGCCTAACATCTCTGAATCCCTGTTGATGAAAACCATTAAACCCTCATATTTAACTATCCCTATTATTTTACAGTGGGATCAAATCAGGATAACAACTGAAGCTATCCTGGACACCGGCTCATGTAGAAATTTTGTTGATTTTTCTTTTGTGAAACAGAATAAAATACCTCTGGTCTCTAAGAAAACTCCAGTCTCTGTGAAGGTCATTGATGGCTCTTTTTTAAAATCAGGTCCTGTCACACACCAAACTACACCATTACAGGTAATATCTTGCACACACATCACAGAAACACTCACTTTTGATGTCATATCTTCACCAATGTTTAATGTAATCCTTGGTATAAATTGGTTTTGTAAACACAAACCAACTATAAACTGGAATGACCTCAGTTTATCTTTCCCTCATCTCACTCAAAATAGTGAGACATCATCAGATTTAATTATGCTACAGGTTGAGGATAATATTTTACCCAAACAATATGCAGACTTCTCAGATGTTTTTAATAAAAAAGAAGCTGAATGTTTGCCCCCTCATAGGGATTACGATTGTCCTATTGATTTACTCCCAGGAGTTTCAATTCCCTATGGACATATCTACCCCCTTTCAAAACCAGAACTAGAACACCTTAAAAATTATATCGATGAGAACCTCCGAAAAGGTTTTATAAGACCTAGTACCTCTCCTGCAGGTGCAGGCATATTTTTTGTTACCAATAAAGATGGCACGTTAAGACCAATTATCGATTACAGGGAATTGAACAGGCGTACCAGAAAAAACAGGTACCCCCTACCTTTGATCCCTGAATTAATTGAAAGATTAAGGGGGGCCTCAATTTTCACGAAATTGGATCTTCGAAGTGCCTATAATCTTATACGAATCATAGCTGGCGACGAATGGCTCACTGCTTTTCGGACTAGATATGGGCTATTCGAATATACAGTGATGCCATTCGGTCTGTGCAATGCCCCAGCAACATTCCAATGCTTAATCAATGATCTTTTCAGAGATATTTTGGATGTATATGTTGTTGTCTATTTGGACGATATTCTAGTTTACTCACAAAATTTAGATCAACATAGAATGCATGTTAGAGAGGTTCTCACTAGGTTACGAAAAAATAACCTATACGCTAAACTAGAAAAATGTATATTTGAATCAAATAATATCTCTTTTCTGGGTTATAACATCTCCCCTGAAGGAATCAAGATGCAAGATGACAAGGTTCAGGCCATTCATAATTGGCCAACTCCTCAATGTAAGAAAGATGTTCAACGTTTCCTTGGCTTCTCAAATTATTATAGGAAATTCATTCCTGGATTTGCTGCTATTATCAAACCTCTTACTGAGCTCACCAAATTGAATCATCCTTTCAGGTGGACAAGCCATACTCAACAGGTATTTGACCTTTTAAAAAATAAATTCACTACAGCACCCATTCTCCAATACCCGGATTTAGAAAAGCAATTCATCCTGGAAGTTGACGCTTCTGAGTTCGCAATAGGGGCAATCCTCTCTCAAAGGAAATCATTCAAAGATCCCTTACATCCGGTCGCATTCTTCTCTAGATTGATGCAACCAGCAGAGTTAAATTATCCAGTTGGCGAGAAAGAATTACTTGTAATAAAGTGTTCCTTCGATCACTGGAGACACTTGCTTGAGGGCGCAACACAACCAACTGTCATATATACTGACCACAAAAATCTGCAATATCTTCAGTCTAATCGAACCCTATCCTCCAGACAATTACGCTGGAGTCTTTACTTTTCTCGTTTCCATTACATCATTACCTACAGGCCTGGTACAAAAAATGGCAAGGCTGACGCCCTCTCTAGACAAGGTCCTAAACCTATAATACCATGCATTCCTACTACTGTTGTCCCTAAGGACTCTATCATTGGTGTTATAACAAGTCTAACTACAGTGATAAAAGATGCTACTGCTATTGATCCATCAGTACCTCATACAGATCTTACCTACAATTCTGATGGCTTACTCTATAAGGACGGGAAGCTATACATACCTCCAAATCTTAGATCTTCAATCTTGAAAACAGTTCATGAGTCCCCCCTTGCTGGACACATGGGAAGGGATAAAACTTTGGATTTACTTAAGAGATCTTTTTGGTGGCCTACTCTTAACCTCGATCTCAAAGAATATATTTCTAAATGCGTTATATGTGCAACCTCCAAACCTTCTAAACAACTCCCTGTGGGTCTTTTACAGCCTTTACCTGTACCACAAGTACCCTGGGAGGCGGTATCCCTAGACTTTATCGTGGACTTACCTGTCTCTAACAAATACACCACTATAATGGTTGTCACCGATCTATTCTCAAAGATGGCACATTTCATACCGGTTACCTCCCTACCCACTTCCAAGATCACCAGTGAATTGTTCATTCAAAACATTGTAAGACTGCATGGAATACCTAAAACCATCCTTAGTGACCGTGGAACCCAATTCACATCTAAGTTCTGGAGAAATGTGTGTGCTGCTCTGCATATAGAACAAAAACTCACCACTGCTTACCATCCTCAAATGAATGGGCAGACGGAGAGGGTGAACCAGTGGCTAGAACAATACCTACGTTGCTTCTGCTCTCACCAACAAGATTCATGGGCCACCTACTTGCCCCTAGCAGAATTTGCCTATAATAATAATAACTGGCACATCACCATTTTTTGTAAATTATGGTTTACATCCAAATTTCACACTACTTCCGAAGATTGACACCCCATGTCCTCAGGTGAATGATCTGGTTAATGACATTTCTGCCAACTTTTCTTCAATTCGTGAACATATTCTTCAGGCACAGGCATCACAACGCAGGTACTACGATCTTTGCCACAGACCTAGTCCTCAATATTCCGTAGGACAACAAGTATGGCTCTCCACTAAGAACCTCAAGATACCTTATCCTTGTAGGAAACTAGGTAAACTCTTTTTGGGTCCTTACCCTATCGTCAGGGTAAATGGTCCAACAACAGTTACACTCCAACTACCATCAACTTTTAAGATACATCCGACTTTCCATGTGTCTCTTATTAAACCTTGCAACCTACCCATATCAAATATTACATCAGAAGACCCAATACCTTCTGCTACCCTTGATAGCCAGTATGAGGTTCATAGCATTCTGGATTCTAGACTCCGTCGTGGGAATCTTTTCTATTTGGTTCATTGGAAAGGTTTTGGCCATGAAGATGATTCCTGGGAGCCTGCCTCGAACATATCTGCTCCTTGTCTGATTTCTCTCTTCCATAGACGTAACCCTGATCGTCCCAGGCCTTGAACCTCGCTGTGGTTCTTTTTGTGGGGGGCTCTGTCAGGGTTACTGCTTGCTAATGATCTGTCCCTTTAAGAGCCTCCTATATCAAGCACTTCCCCCCAGCACTCATTGCTGGTTAATTGAGAAAGGATTCACAGCACAAGCGTGACACTGAGAGTTTTTCCTCACTCTCCAACAGCCTCACAATTTCTTATTTGAAGAGTTACTGTTAACATCTCTTATTTTTCATTCCTACATCTAGCAGCTCTACTACTCAATTCAACGCTGGAAGATATTACCTACTGTATGGAAATCAAACTAACTCGACATCAAACCCTGAAGCATTTACAAGGTAACAGGATTCAAGCAGCTTCAGACACAGCACAGCAAGTAGCGGTGACGTCATCAGCTGCAGCCACAACCGCTCTCCCTGTGAGTACCACGCTGCTGTTCATAGCAAACGGACAAGTAACAAACTCCTGCGTTCTCAGGTCAGACCTAATTATTTCATTATTAATCGTTATCCTTACTTAATTTGATGAACTTTACCTGCCTAATCAAGGAATACTATATTTTACGTTACTGCTTAATTTGAACTGTTTGCATTATCAATTGCCCTGAAAGAAATACAGTTTATGAAGTTAATAAACTGTCACTTATTGGGCAAATAGTAATACATTATATGAAGCACTGACAACGAATTCATCAAGCTTCTTTTATGTTACAAATCTACTTTTGAGGCAATTGTTGGTTCTTAGTTACAAAACAAAATTAAAGGCTTGTTCAAATTGCTACTATTACACACACACACACTCTCTCATACTCTACACACACACACTCTCTCATACTCTACACACACACACACTCTCTCATACTCTACACACACACACTCTCTCATACTCTACACACACACACTCTCTCATACTCTACACACACACACTCTCTCATACTCTACACACACACACTCTCTCATACTCTACACACACACACACTCTCTCATACTCTACACACACACACTCTCTCATACTCTACACACACACACTCTCTCATACTCTACACACACACACTCTCTCATACTCTACACACACACACTCTCTCATACTCTACACACACACACTCTCTCATACTCTACACACACACACACTCTCTCATACTCTACACACACACACTCTCTCATACTCTACACACACACACTCTCTCATACTCTACACACACACACTCTCTCATACTCTACACACACACACTCTCTCATACTCTACACACACACACTCTCTCATACTCTACACACACACACACTCTCTCATACTCTACACACACACACACACTCTCTCATACTCTACACACACACACACTCTCTCATACTCTACACACACACACACTCTCTCATACTCTACACACACACACACTCTCTCATACTCTACACACACACACACTCTCTCATACTCTACACACACACACACACTCTCTCATACTCTACACACACACACTCTCTCATACTCTACACACACACACTCTCTCATACTCTACACACACACACTCTCTCATACTCTACACACACACACTCTCTCATACTCTACACACACACACTCTCTCATACTCTACACACACACACACACTCTCTCATACTCTACACACACACACTCTCTCATACTCTACACACACACACACTCTCTCATACTCTACACACACACACACACTCTCTCATACTCTACACACACACACTCTCACATACTCTACACACACACACTCTCTCATACTCTACACACACACACTCTCACATACTCTACACACACACACTCTCTCATACTCTACACACACACACTCTCTCATACTCTACACACACACACTCTCTCATACTCTACACACACACTCTCTCATACTCTACACACTACACACACACACTCTCTCACGCTACATACACACTCTCTCACACTACACACACACTCTCTCATACTACACACACACTCTCTCATACTACACACACACTCTCTCATACTCTACACACACACTCTCTCATACTCTACACACACACACTCTCTCATACTCTACACACACACACTCTCTCATACTCTACACACACACACTCTCTCATACTCTACACACACACACTCTCTCATACTCTACACACACACACACTCTCTCATACTCTACACACACACTCTCTCATACTCTACACACTACACACACACACTCTCTCACGCTACACACACACTCTCTCATACTACACACACACTCTCTCATACTACACACACACTCTCTCATACTACACACACACTCTCTCATACTACACACACACTCTCTCATACTACACACACACTCTCTCATACTACACACACACTCTCTCTCTCTCAGGGCCGCCACTAGAAATTTTGGGGCCCCTGACTTAACCATTTATAAGCCCCCCCCCCCCCTCCTTTGACATGTGCATTTTTTTACCAAGTGACTAAAATGTATATGCACTTTATTCTTAAGTGTCTATTTAAACTTGGAAATGTTGTAAAGGTAGTAACATACACAAACACAGACACACTCATACACTGAAACACACACACAAGGATTTACATATAGACACTCTAGCAGACACGCAAAGAAACACACTCAGACACAGACACCCAAATAGGTCAATGTAAACAAGTGCTGAATGTCTAACAAGTAATGAGGTAAACTACAATTTTATAAAAAAAAAAAAAAAAAAAGGAGATTTAGAAAACAAAATATGGAGAAATCCACAGAAAACACACAGACATACACACACCCTCACAGAGACACCCACAGAAAACACAGACATACACACCCACCCTCACAGAGGCATCCAGAGAAAAATCTCAGACATATGCACACTCCCTCACAGACATCCACATAAAATGCACAAAGACATACACACCCACCCTCACAGAGAGACCCACAGGAAAAAAATACATAAACACTCAGAGACACAAACCAAAAGCACAAAGACATAAACACAGACACCCACAGGAACACTCACAGGAGGGAAGATTTATGCACCTTGCATCCCCTAAATCAACAGTGTGTGACATGCATGATAAAAAAAATTGCAGCGATTAAGAGATCACTTTTTAAAGAATTATATTTGTAAATGTGCAAGCAAAAATAATTCTGTGAATTCAAAATTGTACAATAATGATCTGGGTAGATGGCTAGATGAAGAAAAGTACTTTTAAAAGGTTGACATATGTTTGTTTGTTTGTTTTTTCCCCATTTTCCCCAACCAAGAGCACCACTTCAAATATAGTGTATAAATGTTCCCATCTGTCAGCTGTACTTGTGGATTTTGAAAATGCTGTACTCTATATGGTCTTGGTGGAACCATAAGCTGTGGTACTCATACCATTAGATCTGGTTAAATGCAGAATTTAGGCTCGTTGGTACGTATTTCAAAATTAAGTCAGCTGTAGTGTAAACTGAACAGTTTTAAGTTAACCTGTCTCATTTCAAACACTGAGCAATCTTAGTCTGAGAGTATAACATTTTACGCAGATGTAAAAATATAAATGATAAAATGCCTCCTTGCATCTGGAAAGTCCTTGCATAAAGGGGCAGAATGATATTATATATATATATATATATATATATATATATATATATATATATATATATATATATATAACACATATACACACATATCTGCCAAAAGGGCACCTACCATTTGTGTATTGAGGAGGAAACATTTCTGCATGGTTTTAAATATAGAATTTCTACAGCATTGTCAAATAATCATAAATACACTGCTGCTAAAAGAAAATGTGTTTTTATAGACCCCTGGCCCCACCATACAACTACTACCACACTGAAGTTACAATCTGAAATTACACAAAGAAATAAAAAACATTTGCTAAGTAAGTCCTAGCTCCTCTGCAAATGAAAGTGATCAGCTGTCTGACTCAGGCACACACTGTACAAAGTGCTTAATCTGTCTCACACTGTGCATAGTGGTTTAGTGCACACTCAGAAATCCTCACAAATGCTAATACTTTACTCATTGTAATAACATTTTCCATGCTCAATTAGCACTCTGCTGTAGTACCCACTGGTGGCTGCCAAAAAAATTAATTTTTTTTTTTTTTTTTTTTAGTTCTTGCCTCATGGGGCCCCCCTGGCCCATTGGGCCCCTGACAGCAGTCACCCCTGTCACCCCCTGATGGCGGCCCTGCTCTCTCTCATACTACACACACACACTCTCATACAACTAGGATTGCCACCTTGGACATGTGTTCCTGGACACTTATGGGTTACACATGCTGCAGGGTTTCCCATGGACAGCACACAAATAGTGACCCTGGACAGCACTAGTCATGTTCCTCCCTGGAGCATATGTAACGCATAAGTGTCCAGGAAAACTTGCCAACTCTACATAAAACACACAAGTTGCGACTCAGTAATGTATCTGATCCACGGTTTGAATGACCCTGGTTTAGACAATTTGCAGCAGTTGCAGGTTAGAGAATTTGCTTTTCTAGGGAGCGTTGCACAAACACAATTTTTATATGAAAACAAGAGGCATCAAATTTCCTTTGAATATCTAAATTATTTAGCACAACAATAATCTAATGAAATAAATATCACATTCCAATCACTTTGTTATCTTATATTGTTTATAAGCTTTACTGTTACTTACTGATTCCAGAAACCAGCCAGTCTAGAGAAGGAGATTACATAACACAAACGCTGCATCGTTTTACAGAATAATACAGTTTATATTTAACCCCCATCTAGCTGGCTAAAAGGGAGAGTCACACAACTGTAAAACTAGCTCTGCACCCCATAACTTACCACCAGAGTCATGTCTTGTGTGTCTTGTTGCTTTAAGGTTTGTAGTACCAGCTTTCAGTTTCTTTAAATAGTTTCTATTCACGGAGCACAAGCCTGACGTCTGGTACAGCTGAGGGCTCTGCAGAGAAAGAGAAACAAATCGCAAATAAATATGACACACCCATGGTCACCAGACATGACAGAGACACCCCTTCTGTTCTGATGACATGTGTGTGTGTGTGTGTGTGTGTATATACTGTATGTGTATATGTGTATGTGTGTGTATATATATATGTGTGTGTGTGTGTGTGTGTGTGTATATATACTGTATGTGTATATGTGTGTGTATATATATATATATGTGTATGTGTATCTGTGTATATATGTGTATGTGTATATATATATATATGTGTATGTGTGTGTGTGTGTGTGTATATATACTGTATGTGTATATATGTGTATGTGTGTATATATGTGTGTATGTGTATCTGTGTATATATGTGTATCTATATATATGTATGTGTATGTGTATCTGTGTATATATGTGTGTATGTGTATCTGTGTATATATGTGTATCTATATATATGTATGTGTATGTGTATCTGTATGTGTGTCTATATGTGTATCTGTGTATATATATATACATATATATATATATATATATATATATACACACATATATATATATACACACATATATATATATATATACACATATATATATATATATATATATATATATACACATATATATATATATATATATATATATATACACATATATATATATATATATATATATATATACACATATATATATATATATATACACATATATATATATATATATATATATACACATATATATATATATATATATATATATATATATATATATATATATATATATATATATATATATATATATATATATATATATATATATATATATATATATATATATATATATATATATCCCCTTAATGACCACAGCACTTTTCCATTTTCTGTCCGTTTGGGACCAAGGCTATTTTTACATTTTTGCGGTGTTTGTGTTTAGCTGTAATTTTCCTCTTACTCATTTACTGTACCCACACATATTATATACCGTTTTTCTCGCCACTAAATGGACTTTTTAAAGATACCATTATTTTCATCATATCTTATAATTTACTATAAAAAAAATTATAAAATATGAGGAAAAATTGAAAAAAAACACACTTTTTCTAACTTTGACCCCCAAAATCTGTTACATATCTACAACCACCAAAAAACAACCATGCTAAATAGTTTCTAAATTTTGTCCTGAGTTTAGAAATACCCAATGTTTACATGTTCTTTGCTTTTTTTGCAAGTTATAGGGCCATAAATACAAGTAGCACTTTGCTATTTCCAAACCACTTTTTTCCAAAATTAGCGCTAGTTACATTGGGACACTGATATCTGTAAGGAATACCTGAATATCCATTGACATGTATATATTTTGTTTTAGAAGACATCCCAAAGTATTGATCTAGGCCCATTTTGGTATATTTCATACCACCATTTCACCGCCAAATGCGATCAAATACAAAAAATCGTTCACTTTTTCACAAACTTTCGGTTTCTCACTGAAATTATTTACAAACAACTTGTGCAATTATAGCACAAATGGTTGTAAATTCTTCTCTGGGATCCCCTTTGTTCTGAAATAGCAGACTTATATGGCTTTGGTGTTGCTTTTTGGTAATTAGAAGGCCGCTAAATGCCACTGCGTACCACAAGTGTATTATGCCCAGCAGTTAAGGGGTTAATTAGGGAGCTTTTAGGGAGCTTGTAGGGTTAATTTTAGCTTTAGTGTAGTGTAGTAGACAACCCCAAGTATTGATCTAGGCACATTTTGGTATATTTCATGCCACCATTTCACCGCCAAATGCGATCAAATTGAAAAAAAAAGTTAAATTAAATTTTTTTTTCGGTTTCTCACTGAAATAATTTACAAACAGCTTGTGCAATTATGGCACAAATGGTTGTAAATACTTGTCTGGGATCCCCTTTGTTCAGAAATAGCAGACATATATGACT